>NC_134268.1:5751031-5966393 GCF_031893055.1 Leptodactylus fuscus | reverse complement strand
TATATTCAGCTCTACGTGTACGGTAATATACTTGTGATATACTCAGCTCTACGTGTACGGTAATATACTCGTGATATATTCAGCTCTACGTGTACGGTAATATACTTGTGATATATTCAGCTCTACGTGTACGGTAATATACTTGTGATATACTCAGCTCTACGTGTACGGTAATATACTTGTGATATACTCAGCTCTACGTGTACGGTAATATACTTGTGATATACTCAGCTCTACGTGTACGGTAAATATACTTGTGATATACTCAGCTCTACGTGTACGGTAATATACTTGTGATATACTCAGCTCTACGTGTACGGTAATATACTTGTGATATACTCAGCTCTACGTGTACGGTAATATACTTGTGATATACTCAGCTCTACGTGTACGGTAATATACTTGTGATATACTCAGCTCTACGGTACGGTAATATACTTGTGATATACTCAGCTCTACGTGTACGGTAATATACTTGTGATATACTCAGCTCTACGTGTACGGTAATATACTTGTGATATACTCAGCTCTACGTGTACGGTAATATACTTGTGATATACTCAGCTCTACGTGTACGGTAATATACTTGTGATATACTCAGCTCTACGTGTACGGTAATATACTTGTGATATACTCAGCTCTACGTGTACGGTAATATACTTGTGATATACTCAGCTCTACGTGTACGGTAATATACTTGTGATATACTCAGCTCTACGTGTACGGTAATATACTTGTGATATACTCAGCTCTACGTGTACGGTAATATACTTGTGATATACTCAGCTCTACGTGTACGGTAATATACTTGTGATATATTCAGCTCTACGTGTACGGTAATATACTTGTGATATACTCAGCTCTACGTGTACGGTAATATACTCGTGATATACTCAGCTCTACGTGTACGGTAATATACTTGTGATATACTCAGCTCTACGTGTACGGTAATATACTTGTGATATACTCAGCTCTACGTGTACGGTAATATACTTGTGATATACTCAGCTCTACGTGTACGGTAATATACTTGTGATATACTCAGCTCTACGTGTACGGTAATATACTCGTGATATACTCAGCTCTACGTGTACGGTAATATACTCGTGATATACTCAGCTCTACGTGTACGGTAATATACTTGTGATATACTCAGCTCTACGTGTACGGTAATATACTTGTGATATACTCAGCTCTACGTGTACGGTAATATACTTGTGATATACTCAGCTCTACGTGTACGGTAATATACTTGTGATATACTCAGCTCTACGTGTACGGTAATATACTTGTGATATACTCAGCTCTACGTGTACGGTAATATACTTGTGATATACTCAGCTCTACGTGTACGGTAATATACTTGTGATATACTCAGCTCTACGTGTACGGTAATATACTTGTGATATACTCAGCTCTACGTGTACGGTAATATACTTGTGATATACTCAGCTCTACGTGTACGGTAATATACTTGTGATATACTCAGCTCTACGTGTACGGTAATATACTTGTGATATACTCAGCTCTACGTGTACGGTAATATACTTGTGATATACTCAGCTCTACGTGTACGGTAATATACTTGTGATATACTCAGCTCTACGTGTACGGTAATATACTTGTGATATACTCAGCTCTACGTGTACGGTAATATACTTGTGATATACTCAGCTCTTACGTGTACGGTAATATACTTGTGATATACTCAGCTCTACGTGTACGGTAATATACTTGTGATATACTCAGCTCTACGTGTACGGTAATATACTTGTGATATATTCAGCTCTACGTGTACGGTAATATACTTGTGATATACTCAGCTCTACGTGTACGGTAATATACTTGTGATATACTTCAGCTCTACGTGTACGGTAATATACTTGTGATATATTCAGCTCTACGTGTACGGTAATATACTTGTGATATACTCAGCTCTACGTGTACGGTAATATACTTGTGATATACTCAGCTCTACGTGTACGGTAATATACTTGTGATATACTCAGCTCTACGTGTACGGTAATATACTTGTGATATATTCAGCTCTACGTGTACGGTAATATACTTGTGATATATTCAGCTCTACGTGTACGGTAATATACTTTTGATATACTCAGCTTTACGTGTACGGTAATATACTTGTGATATACTCAGCTCTACGTGTACGGTAATATACTTGTGATATACTCAGCTCTACGTGTACGGTAATATACTTGTGATATACTTAGCTCTACGTGTACGGTAATATACTTGTGATATACTCAGCTCTACGTGTACGGTAATATACTTGTGATATATTCAGCTCTACGTGTACGGTAATATACTTGTGATATACTCAGCTCTACGTGTACGGTAATATACTTGTGATATACTCAGCTCTACGTGCACGGTAATATACTTGTGATATACTCAGCTCTACGTGTACGGTAATATACTTGTGATATACTCAGCTCTACGTGTACGGTAATATACTTGTGATATACTCAGCTCTACGTGTACGGTAATATAATTGTGATATACTCAGCTCTACGTGTACGGTAATATACTTGTGATATACTCAGCTCTACGTGTACGGTAATATACTTGTGATATATTCAGCTCTACGTGTACGGTAATATACTTGTGATATACTCAGCTCTACGTGTACGGTAATATACTTGTGATATACTCAGCTCTACGTGTACGGTAATATACTTGTGATATACTCAGCTCTACGTGTACGGTAATATACTTGTGATATACTCAGCTCTACGTGTACGGTAATATACTTGTGATATACTCAGCTCTACGTGTACGGTAATATACTTGAGCATTTATGACATTGGATCATTTACATTTTATTTTACAATATATTATATGACAATAGTAACAGAAAGTACAAAATACACATTATATATACCGCATAACCGTGTACAAACAGTATATACCGACCACAGGAAGGAAAGTGCAACTACAGACATCATGTAATATTCACATCCAAAGTCATTTGTATATGTACTGAGTGGGGGTATTAGTTATGTCTACAGTATGGCACTAGTATTCATGTGTACTGTGTAGTTATGTGTACAGTATGGCACTACAGTGTGAATGTACTTCTATATGTATGTGTACTGTGTGGCGGCACTACTTATGTGTACAGTATGGCACTACAGTGTGAATGTGCATCTATATGTGTATGTGTACTGTGTGGCGGCACTACTTATGTGTACAGTATGGCACTACAATGTGAATGTACTTCTATATGTATGTGTACTGTGGCGGCACTACTTATGTGTACAGTATGGCACCACAGTGTGAATGTACTTCTATATGTGTGTGTACTGTGTGGCGGCACTAATTATGTGTACAGTATGGCACTACAGTGTGAATGTACTTCTATATGTATGTGTACTGTGTGGCGGCACTACTTATGTGTACAGTATGGCACCACAGTGTGAATATACTTCTATATGTGTGTGTACTGTGTGGCGGCACTACTTATGTGTACAGTTTGGCACCACAGTGTGAATGTACTTCTATATGTATGTGTACTGTGTGACGGCACTACTTATGTGTACAGTATGACACCACAGTGTGAATGTACATCTATATGTAGGTGTACTGTGTGGCGGCACTACTTATGTGTACAGTTTGGCACCACAGTGTGAATGTACTTCTATATGTATGTGTACTGTGTGACGGCACTACTTATGTGTACAGTATGGCACCACAGTGTGAATGTTCTTCTATATGTGTGTGTACTGTGTGGCGGCACTACTTATGTGTACAGTATGGCACTACAGTGTGAATGTACTTCTATATGTATGTGTACTGTGTGGTGGCACTACTTATGTGTACAGTATGGCACTACAGTGTGAATGTGCATCTATATGTGTGTGTACTGTGTGGCGGCACTACTTATGTGTAAAGTATGGCACTACAGTGTGAATGTACTTCTATATGTATGTGTACTGTGTGGCGGCACTACTTATGTGTACTAAATGGCACTACAGTGTGAATGTGCATCTATATGTATGTGTACTGTGTGGCGGCACTACTTATGTGTACAGTATGGCACTACAGTGTGAATGTGCATCTATATGTATGTGTACTGTGTGGCGGCACTACTTATGTGTACAGTATGGCACTACAGTGTGAATGTACATCTATATGTGTGTGTGTACTGTGTGGCGGCACTACTTATGTATACAGTATGGCACTACAGTGTGAATGTGCATCTATATGTATGTGTACTGTGTGGCGGCACTACTTATGTGTACAGTATGGCACTACAGTGTGAATGTACATCTATATGTGTGTGTGTACTGTGTGGCGGCACTACTTATGTATACAGTATGGCACTACAGTGTGAATGTGCATCTATATGTATGTGTACTGTGTGGCGGCACTACTTATGTGTACAGTATGGCACTACAGTGTGAATGTGCATCTATATGTATGTGTACTGTGTGGCGGCACTACTTATGTGTACAGTATGGCACTACAGTGTGAATGTGCATCTATATGTATGTGTACTGTGTGGCGGCACTACTTATGTGTACAGTATGGGCACTACAGTGTGAATGTACTTCTATATGTGTGTGTACTGTGTGGCGGCACTACTTATGTGTACAGTATGGCACTACATTGTGAATGTGCATCTATATGTGTGTGTACTGTGTGGCAGCACTACTTATGTGTACAGTATGGCACTACAGTGTGAATGTGCATCTATATGTAGGTGTACTGTGTGGCGGCACTACTCATGTGTAGAGTATGGCACTACAGTGTGAATGTACTTCTATATGTATGTGTACTGTGTGGCAGCACTACTTATGTGTACAGTATGGCACTACAGTGTGAATGTGCATCTATATGTGTGTGTACTGTGTGGCGGCACTACTTATGTGTACAGTATGGCACTACAGTGTGAATGTACTTCTATATGTGTGTGTACTGTGTGGCGGCACTACTTATGTGTACAGTATGGCACTACAGTGTGAATGTGCATCTATATGTGTGTGTGTACTGTGTGGCGGCACTACTTATGTGTACAGTATGGCACTACAGTGTGAATGTACTTCTATATGTGTGTGTACTGTGTGGCGGCACTACTTATGTGTACAGTATGGCACTACAGTGTGAATGTACTTCTATATGTATGTGTACTGTGTGGCGGCACTAATTATGTGTACAGTATGGCACTACAGTGTGAATGTACTTCTATATGTGTGTGTACTGTGTGGCGGCACTACTTATGTGTACAGTATGGCACTACAGTGTGAATGTTCTTCTATATGTATGTGTACTGTGTGGCGGCACTACTTATGTGTACAGTATGGCACTACAGTGTGAATGTACTTCTATATGTATGTGTACTGTGTGGCGGCACTACTTATGTGTACAGTATGGCACCACAGTGTGAATGTGCATCTATATGTGTGGTGTACTGTGTGGCGGCACTACTTATGTGTACAGTATGGCACTACAGTGTGAATGTACATCTATATGTATGTGTACTGTGTGGCGGCACTACTTATGTGTACAGTATGGCACTACAGTGTGAATGTGCATCTATATGTGTGTGTACTGTGTGGCGGCACTACTTATGTGTACAGTATGGCACTACAGTGTGAATGTGCATCTATATGTGTGTGTACTGTGTGGCGGCACTACTTATGTGTACAGTATGGCACTACAGTTTGAATGTACATCTATATGTGTGTGTACTGTGTGGCGGCACTACTTATGTGTACAGTATGGCACTACAGTTTGAATGTACATCTATATGTGTGTGTACTGTGTGGCAGGCACTACTTATGTGTACAGTATGGCACTACAGTTTGAATGTACATCTATATGTGTGTGTACTGTGTGCGGCACTACTTATGTGTACAGTATGGCACTTACAGTGTGAATGTACTTCTATATGTATGTGTACTGTGTGGCGGCACTACTTATGTGTACAGTATGGCACTACAGTTTGAATGTACATCTATATGTGTGTGTACTGTGTGGCGGCACTACTTATGTGTACAGTATGGCACTACAGTTTGAATGTACATCTATATGTGTGTGTACTGTGTGGTGGCACTACTTATGTGTACAGTATGGCACTACAGTGTGAATGTACTTCGTATATGTATGTGTACTGTGTGGTGGCACTACTTATGTGTACAGTATGGCACTACAGTGTGAATGTTCTTCTATATGTATGTGTACTGTGTGGCGGCACTACTTATGTGTACAGTATGGCACCACAGTGTGAATGTACTTCTCTATGTGTGTGTACTGTGTGGCGGCACTACTTATGTGTAAAGTATGGCACCACAGTGTGAATGTACATCTATATGTATGTGTACTGTGTGGTGGCACTACTTATGTGTACAGTATGGCACTACAGTGTGAATGTACTTCTATATGTATGTGTACTGTGTGGTGGCACTACTTATGTGTACAGTATGGCACTACAGTTTGAATGTACATCTATATGTGTGTGTACTGTGTGGTGGCACTACTTATGTGTACAGTATGGCACTACAGTGTGAATGTACTTCTATATGTGTGTGTACTGTGTGGTGGCACTACTTATGTGTACAGTATGGCACTACAGTGTGAATGTACTTCTATATGTGTGTGTACTGTGTGACGGCACTACTTATGTGTACAGTATGGCACTACAGTGTGAATGTGCATCTATATGTGTGTGTACTGTGTGGCGGCACTACTTATGTGTACAGTATGGCACTACAGTTTGAATGTACATCTATATGTGTGTGTACTGTGTGGTGGCACTACTTATGTGTACAGTATGGCACTACAGTGTGAATGTACTTCTATATGTATGTGTACTGTGTGGCGGCACTACTTATGTGTACAGTATGGAACTACAGTGTGAATGTGCATCTATATGTGTGTGTACTGTGTGGCAGCACTACTTATGTGTACAGTATGGCACTACAGTGTGAATGTACTTCTATATGTATGTGTACTGTGTGGTGGCACTACTTATGTGTACAGTATGGCAACACAGTGTGAATGTACTTCTATATGTGTGTGTACTGTGTGGCAGCACTACTTATGTGTACAGTATGGCACTACAGTGTGAATGTACTTCTATATGTATGTGTACTGTGTGGTGGCACTACTTATGTGTACAGTATGGCACTACAGTGTGAATGTACTTCTATATGTGTGTGTACTGTGTGGCAGCACTACTTATGTGTACAGTATGGCACTACAGTGTGAATGTACTTCTATATGTATGTGTACTGTGTGGCGGCACTACTTATGTGTACAGTATGGCACTACAGTGTGAATGTACTTCTATATGTATGTGTACTGTGTGGCAGCACTACTCATGTGTACAGTATGGCACCACAGTGTGAATGTACTTCTATATGTGTGTGTACTGTGTGGCGGCACTACTTATGTGTACAGTATGGCACCACAGTGTGAATGTACTTCTATATGTGTGTGTACTGTGTGGCGGCACTACTTATGTGTACAGTGTGGCACCACAGTGTGAATGTACCTCTATATGTATGTGTACTGTGTGGCGGTACTACTTATGTGTACAGTATGGCACCACAGTGTGAATGTACTTCTATATGTATGTGTACTGTGTGGCGGCACTACTTATGTGTACAGTATGGCACCACAGTGTGAATGTACTTCTATATGTATGTGTACTGTGTGGCGGCACTACTTATGTGTACAGTATGGCACTACAGTGTGAATGTACTTCTATATGTATGTGTACTGTGTGGCGGCACTACTTATGTGTACAGTATGGCACCACAGTTTGAATGTACATCTATATGTGTGTGTACTGTGTGGCGGCACTACTTATGTGTACAGTATGGCACTACAGTTTGAATGTACATCTATATGTGTGTGTACTGTGTGGTGGCACTACTTATGTGTACAGTATGGCACCACAGTGTGAATGTACTTCTATATGTATGTGTACTGTGTGGCGGCACTACTTATGTGTACAGTATGGCACTACAGTGTGAATGTACATCTATATGTATGTGTACTGTGTGGCGGCACTACTTATGTGTACAGTATGGCACTACAGTGTGAATGTACTTCTATATGTGTGTGTACTGTGTGGCAGCACTACTTATGTGTACAGTATGGCACTACAGTGTGAATGTACTTCTATATGTATGTGTACTGTGTGGCGGCACTACTTATGTGTACAGTATGGCACTACAGTGTGAATGTACTTCTATATGTATGTGTACTGTGTGGCGGCACTACTTATGTGTACAGTATGGCACTACAGTGTGAATGTACTTCTATATGTGTGTGTACTGTGTGGCGGCACTACTTATGTGTACAGTATGGCACCACAGTGTGAATGTACCTCTATATGTATGTGTACTGTGTGGCGGTACTACTTATGTGTACAGTATGGCACCACAGTGTGAATGTACTTCTATATGTATGTGTACTGTGTGGCGACACTACTTATGTGTACAGTATGGCACCACAGTGTGAATGTACTTCTATATGTATGTGTACTGTGTGGCGGCACTACTTATGTGTACAGTATGGCACCACAGTGTGAATGTACTTCTATATGTATGTGTACTGTGTGGCGGCACTACTTATGTGTACAGTATGGCACTACAGTGTGAATGTACATCTATATGTATGTGTACTGTGTGGCGGCACTACTTATGTGTACAGTATGGCACCACAGTGTGAATGTGCATATATATGTGTGTGTACTGTGTGGCGGCACTACTTATGTGTACAGTATGGCACTACAGTGTGAATGTTCTTCTATATGTATGTGTACTGTGTGGCGGCACTACTTATGTGTACAGTATGGCACTACAGTGTGAATGTTCTTCTATATGTGTGTGTACTGTGTGGTGGCACTACTTATGTGTACAGTATGGCACCACAGTGTGAATGTGCATCTATATGTATGTGTACTGTGTGGCAGCACTACTTATGTGTACAGTATGGCACTACAGTGTGAATGTGAATCTATATGTAGGTGTACTGTGTGGCGGCACTACTTATGTGTACAGTATGGCACCACAGTGTGAATGTACTTCTATATGTATGTGTACTGTGTGGCAGCACTACTTATGTGTACAGTATGGCACTACAGTGTGAATGTACTTCTATATGTGTGTGTACTGTGTGGTGGCACTACTTATGTGTACAGTATGGCACCACAGTGTGAATGTACTTCTATATGTGTGTGTACTGTGTGGCGGCACTACTTATGTGTACAGTATGGCACCACAGTGTGAATGTACTTCTATATGTATGTGTATTGTGTGGCGGCACTACTTATGTGTACAGTATGGCACCACAGTGTGAATGTGCATCTATATGTGTGTGTACTGTGTGGCGGCACTACTTATGTGTACAGTATGGAACTACAGTGTGAATGTACTTCTATATGTATGTGTACTGTGTGGCGGCACTACTTATGTGTACAGTATGGCACTACAGTGTGAATGTACATCTATATGTGTGTGTACTGTGTGGCGGTACTACTTATGTGTACAGTATGGCACTACAGTGTGAATGTACTTCTATATGTGTGTGTACTGTGTGGCGGCACTACTCATGTGTACAGTATGGCACCACAGTGTGAATGTACTTCTCTATGTGTGTGTACTGTGTGGCGGCACTACTTATGTGTACAGTATGGCACCACAGTGTGAATGTACTTCTATATGTATGTGTACTGTGTGGCGGCACTACTTATGTGTACAGTATGGCACTACAGTGTGAATGTACTTCTATATGTGTGTGTACTGTGTGGCAGCACTACTTATGTGTACAGTATGGCACTACAGTGTGAATGTACTTCTATATGTATGTGTACTGTGTGGCGGCACTACTTATGTGTACAGTATGGCACTACAGTGTGAATGTACTTCTATATGTATGTGTACTGTGTGGCGGCACTACTTATGTGTACAGTATGGCACCACAGTATGAATGTACTTCTATATGTATGTGTACTGTGTGGCGGCACTACTTATGTGTACAGTATGGCACCACAGTATGAATGTACTTCTATATGTATGTGTACTGTGTGGCGGCACTACTTATGTGTACAGTATGGCACCACAGTGTGAATGTACTTCTATATGTATGTGTACTGTGTGGCGGCACTACTTATGTGTACAGTATGGAACTACAGTGTGAATGTACTTCTATATGTATGTACTGTGTGGCGGCACTACTTATGTGTACAGTATGGCACTACAGTGTGAATGTACTTCTATATGTATGTGTACTGTGTGGCGGCACTACTTATGTGTACAGTATGGCACTACAGTGTGAATGTACTTCTATATGTATGTGTACTGTGTGGCGGCACTACTTTTGTGTACAGTATGGCACTACAGTGTGAATGTTCTTCTATATGTATGTGTACTGTGTGGCGGCACTACTTATGTGTACAGTATGGAACTACAGTGTGAATGTACTTCTATATGTATGTGTACTGTGTGGCGGCACTACTTATGTGTACAGTATGGCACCACAGTGTGAATGTACTTCTACATGTATGTGTACTGTGTGGCGGCACCACTTATGTGTACAGTATGGCACCACAGTGTGAATGTACTTCTATATGTATGTGTACTGTGTGGCGGCACTACTTATGTGTACAGTATGGCACTACAGTGTGAATGTACTTCTATATGTATGTGTACTGTGTGGCGGCACTACTTATGTGTACAGTATGGCACCACAGTGTGAATGTACTTCTATATGTATGTGTACTGTGTGGCGGCACTACTTATGTGTACAGTATGGCACTACAGTGTGAATGTACTTCTATATGTATGTGTACTGTGTGGCGGCACTACTTATGTGTACAGTATGGCACTACAGTGTGAATGTACTTCTATATGTGTGTGTACTGTGTGGCGGCACTACTTATGTGTACAGTATGGCACCACAGTGTGAATGTACTTCTATATGTATGTGTACTGTGTGGTGGCACTACTTATGTGTACAGTATGGCACCACAGTGTGAATGTACTTCTATATGTATGTGTACTGTGTGGCGGCACTACTTATGTGTACAGTATGGCACCACAGTGTGAATGTACTTCTATATGTATGTGTACTGTGTGGCGGCACTACTTATGTGTACAGTATGGCACTACAGTGTGAATGTACATCTATATGTATGTGTACTGTGTGGCGGCACTACTTATGTGTACAGTATGGCACCACAGTGTGAATGTGCATATATATGTGTGTGTACTGTGTGGCGGCACTACTTATGTGTACAGTATGGCACTACAGTGTGAATGTACTTCTATATGTATGTGTACTGTGTGGCGGCACTACTTATGTGTACAGTATGGCACTACAGTGTGAATGTTCTTCTATATGTATGTGTACTGTGTGGCAGCACTACTTATGTGTACAGTATGGCACTACAGTGTGAATGTACTTCTATATGTGTGTGTACTGTGTGGCGGCACTACTTATGTGTACAGTATGGCACCACAGTGTGAATGTACTTCTATATGTATGTGTACTGTGTGGCGGCACTACTTATGTGTACAGTATGGCACTACAGTGTGAATGTGAATCTATATGTAGGTGTACTGTGTGGCGGCACTACTTATGTGTACAGTATGGCACTACAGTGTGAATGTACTTCTATATGTATGTGTACTGTGTGGCGGCACTACTTATGTGTACAGTATGGCACCACAGTGTGAATGTACTTCTATATGTATGTGTACTGTGTGGCGGCACTACTTATGTGTACAGTATGGCACTACAGTGTGAATGTGCATCTATATGTGTATGTGTACTGTGTGGCGGCACTACTTATGTGTACAGTATGGCACTACAATGTGAATGTACTTCTATATGTATGTGTACTGTGGCGGCACTACTTATGTGTACAGTATGGCACCACAGTGTGAATGTACTTCTATATGTGTGTGTACTGAGTGGGGGTATTAGTTATGTCTACAGTATGGCACTAGTATTCATGTGTACTGTGTAGTTATGTGTACAGTATGGCACTACAGTGTGAATGTACTTCTATATGTATGTGTACTGTGTGGCGGCACTACTTATGTGTACAGTATGGCACTACAGTGTGAATGTGCATCTATATGTGTATGTGTACTGTGTGGCGGCACTACTTATGTGTACAGTATGGCACTACAATGTGAATGTACTTCTATATGTATGTGTACTGTGGCGGCACTACTTATGTGTACAGTATGGCACCACAGTGTGAATGTACTTCTATATGTGTGTGTACTGTGTGGCGGCACTAATTATGTGTACAGTATGGCACTACAGTGTGAATGTACTTCTATATGTATGTGTACTGTGTGGCGGCACTACTTATGTGTACAGTATGGCACCACAGTGTGAATATACTTCTATATGTGTGTGTACTGTGTGGCGGCACTACTTATGTGTACAGTTTGGCACCACAGTGTGAATGTACTTCTATATGTATGTGTACTGTGTGACGGCACTACTTATGTGTACAGTATGACACCACAGTGTGAATGTACATCTATATGTAGGTGTACTGTGTGGCGGCACTACTTATGTGTACAGTTTGGCACCACAGTGTGAATGTACTTCTATATGTATGTGTACTGTGTGACGGCACTACTTATGTGTACAGTATGGCACCACAGTGTGAATGTTCTTCTATATGTGTGTGTACTGTGTGGCGGCACTACTTATGTGTACAGTATGGCACTACAGTGTGAATGTACTTCTATATGTATGTGTACTGTGTGGTGGCACTACTTATGTGTACAGTATGGCACTACAGTGTGAATGTGCATCTATATGTGTGTGTACTGTGTGGCGGCACTACTTATGTGTAAAGTATGGCACTACAGTGTGAATGTACTTCTATATGTATGTGTACTGTGTGGCGGCACTACTTATGTGTACTAAATGGCACTACAGTGTGAATGTGCATCTATATGTATGTGTACTGTGTGGCGGCACTACTTATGTGTACAGTATGGCACTACAGTGTGAATGTGCATCTATATGTATGTGTACTGTGTGGCGGCACTACTTATGTGTACAGTATGGCACTACAGTGTGAATGTACATCTATATGTGTGTGTGTACTGTGTGGCGGCACTACTTATGTATACAGTATGGCACTACAGTGTGAATGTGCATCTATATGTATGTGTACTGTGTGGCGGCACTACTTATGTGTACAGTATGGCACTACAGTGTGAATGTACATCTATATGTGTGTGTGTACTGTGTGGCGGCACTACTTATGTATACAGTATGGCACTACAGTGTGAATGTGCATCTATATGTATGTGTACTGTGTGGCGGCACTACTTATGTGTACAGTATGGCACTACAGTGTGAATGTGCATCTATATGTATGTGTACTGTGTGGCGGCACTACTTATGTGTACAGTATGGCACTACAGTGTGAATGTGCATCTATATGTATGTGTACTGTGTGGCGGCACTACTTATGTGTACAGTATGGCACTACAGTGTGAATGTACTTCTATATGTGTGTGTACTGTGTGGCGGCACTACTTATGTGTACAGTATGGCACTACATTGTGAATGTGCATCTATATGTGTGTGTACTGTGTGGCAGCACTACTTATGTGTACAGTATGGCACTACAGTGTGAATGTGCATCTATATGTAGGTGTACTGTGTGGCGGCACTACTCATGTGTAGAGTATGGCACTACAGTGTGAATGTACTTCTATATGTATGTGTACTGTGTGGCAGCACTACTTATGTGTACAGTATGGCACTACAGTGTGAATGTGCATCTATATGTGTGTGTACTGTGTGGCGGCACTACTTATGTGTACAGTATGGCACTACAGTGTGAATGTACTTCTATATGTGTGTGTACTGTGTGGCGGCACTACTTATGTGTACAGTATGGCACTACAGTGTGAATGTGCATCTATATGTGTGTGTGTACTGTGTGGCGGCACTACTTATGTGTACAGTATGGCACTACAGTGTGAATGTACTTCTATATGTGTGTGTACTGTGTGGCGGCACTACTTATGTGTACAGTATGGCACTACAGTGTGAATGTACTTCTATATGTATGTGTACTGTGTGGCGGCACTAATTATGTGTACAGTATGGCATTACAGTGTGAATGTACTTCTATATGTGTGTGTACTGTGTGGCGGCACTACTTATGTGTACAGTATGGCACTACAGTGTGAATGTTCTTCTATATGTATGTGTACTGTGTGGCGGCACTACTTATGTGTACAGTATGGCACTACAGTGTGAATGTACTTCTATATGTATGTGTACTGTGTGGCGGCACTACTTATGTGTACAGTATGGCACCACAGTGTGAATGTGCATCTATATGTGTGTGTACTGTGTGGCGGCACTACTTATGTGTACAGTATGGCACTACAGTGTGAATGTACATCTATATGTATGTGTACTGTGTGGCGGCACTACTTATGTGTACAGTATGGCACTACAGTGTGAATGTGCATCTATATGTGTGTGTACTGTGTGGCGGCACTACTTATGTGTACAGTATGGCACTACAGTGTGAATGTGCATCTATATGTGTGTGTACTGTGTGGCGGCACTACTTATGTGTACAGTATGGCACTACAGTTTGAATGTACATCTATATGTGTGTGTACTGTGTGGCGGCACTACTTATGTGTACAGTATGGCACTACAGTTTGAATGTACATCTATATGTGTGTGTACTGTGTGGCAGCACTACTTATGTGTACAGTATGGCACTACAGTTTGAATGTACATCTATATGTGTGTGTACTGTGTGGCGGCACTACTTATGTGTACAGTATGGCACTACAGTGTGAATGTACTTCTATATGTATGTGTACTGTGTGGCGGCACTACTTATGTGTACAGTATGGCACTACAGTTTGAATGTACATCTATATGTGTGTGTACTGTGTGGCGGCACTACTTATGTGTACAGTATGGCACTACAGTTTGAATGTACATCTATATGTGTGTGTACTGTGTGGTGGCACTACTTATGTGTACAGTATGGCACTACAGTGTGAATGTACTTCTATATGTATGTGTACTGTGTGGTGGCACTACTTATGTGTACAGTATGGCACTACAGTGTGAATGTTCTTCTATATGTATGTGTACTGTGTGGCGGCACTACTTATGTGTACAGTATGGCACCACAGTGTGAATGTACTTCTCTATGTGTGTGTACTGTGTGGCGGCACTACTTATGTGTAAAGTATGGCACCACAGTGTGAATGTACATCTATATGTATGTGTACTGTGTGGTGGCACTACTTATGTGTACAGTATGGCACTACAGTGTGAATGTACTTCTATATGTATGTGTACTGTGTGGTGGCACTACTTATGTGTACAGTATGGCACTACAGTTTGAATGTACATCTATATGTGTGTGTACTGTGTGGTGGCACTACTTATGTGTACAGTATGGCACTACAGTGTGAATGTACTTCTATATGTGTGTGTACTGTGTGGTGGCACTACTTATGTGTACAGTATGGCACTACAGTGTGAATGTACTTCTATATGTGTGTGTACTGTGTGACGGCACTACTTATGTGTACAGTATGGCACTACAGTGTGAATGTGCATCTATATGTGTGTGTACTGTGTGGCGGCACTACTTATGTGTACAGTATGGCACTACAGTTTGAATGTACATCTATATGTGTGTGTACTGTGTGGTGGCACTACTTATGTGTACAGTATGGCACTACAGTGTGAATGTACTTCTATATGTATGTGTACTGTGTGGCGGCACTACTTATGTGTACAGTATGGAACTACAGTGTGAATGTGCATCTATATGTGTGTGTACTGTGTGGCAGCACTACTTATGTGTACAGTATGGCACTACAGTGTGAATGTACTTCTATATGTATGTGTACTGTGTGGTGGCACTACTTATGTGTACAGTATGGCAACACAGTGTGAATGTACTTCTATATGTGTGTGTACTGTGTGGCAGCACTACTTATGTGTACAGTATGGCACTACAGTGTGAATGTACTTCTATATGTATGTGTACTGTGTGGTGGCACTACTTATGTGTACAGTATGGCACTACAGTGTGAATGTACTTCTATATGTGTGTGTACTGTGTGGCAGCACTACTTATGTGTACAGTATGGCACTACAGTGTGAATGTACTTCTATATGTATGTGTACTGTGTGGCGGCACTACTTATGTGTACAGTATGGCACTACAGTGTGAATGTACTTCTATATGTATGTGTACTGTGTGGCAGCACTACTCATGTGTACAGTATGGCACCACAGTGTGAATGTACTTCTATATGTGTGTGTACTGTGTGGCGGCACTACTTATGTGTACAGTATGGCACCACAGTGTGAATGTACTTCTATATGTGTGTGTACTGTGTGGCGGCACTACTTATGTGTACAGTGTGGCACCACAGTGTGAATGTACCTCTATATGTATGTGTACTGTGTGGCGGTACTACTTATGTGTACAGTATGGCACCACAGTGTGAATGTACTTCTATATGTATGTGTACTGTGTGGCGGCACTACTTATGTGTACAGTATGGCACCACAGTGTGAATGTACTTCTATATGTATGTGTACTGTGTGGCGGCACTACTTATGTGTACAGTATGGCACTACAGTGTGAATGTACTTCTATATGTATGTGTACTGTGTGGCGGCACTACTTATGTGTACAGTATGGCACCACAGTTTGAATGTACATCTATATGTGTGTGTACTGTGTGGCGGCACTACTTATGTGTACAGTATGGCACTACAGTTTGAATGTACATCTATATGTGTGTGTACTGTGTGGTGGCACTACTTATGTGTACAGTATGGCACCACAGTGTGAATGTACTTCTATATGTATGTGTACTGTGTGGCGGCACTACTTATGTGTACAGTATGGCACTACAGTGTGAATGTACATCTATATGTATGTGTACTGTGTGGCGGCACTACTTATGTGTACAGTATGGCACTACAGTGTGAATGTACTTCTATATGTGTGTGTACTGTGTGGCAGCACTACTTATGTGTACAGTATGGCACTACAGTGTGAATGTACTTCTATATGTATGTGTACTGTGTGGCGGCACTACTTATGTGTACAGTATGGCACTACAGTGTGAATGTACTTCTATATGTATGTGTACTGTGTGGCGGCACTACTTATGTGTACAGTATGGCACTACAGTGTGAATGTACTTCTATATGTGTGTGTACTGTGTGGCGGCACTACTTATGTGTACAGTATGGCACCACAGTGTGAATGTACCTCTATATGTATGTGTACTGTGTGGCGGTACTACTTATGTGTACAGTATGGCACCACAGTGTGAATGTACTTCTATATGTATGTGTACTGTGTGGCGACACTACTTATGTGTACAGTATGGCACCACAGTGTGAATGTACTTCTATATGTATGTGTACTGTGTGGCGGCACTACTTATGTGTACAGTATGGCACCACAGTGTGAATGTACTTCTATATGTATGTGTACTGTGTGGCGGCACTACTTATGTGTACAGTATGGCACTACAGTGTGAATGTACATCTATATGTATGTGTACTGTGTGGCGGCACTACTTATGTGTACAGTATGGCACCACAGTGTGAATGTGCATATATATGTGTGTGTACTGTGTGGCGGCACTACTTATGTGTACAGTATGGCACTACAGTGTGAATGTTCTTCTATATGTATGTGTACTGTGTGGCGGCACTACTTATGTGTACAGTATGGCACTACAGTGTGAATGTTCTTCTATATGTGTGTGTACTGTGTGGTGGCACTACTTATGTGTACAGTATGGCACCACAGTGTGAATGTGCATCTATATGTATGTGTACTGTGTGGCAGCACTACTTATGTGTACAGTATGGCACTACAGTGTGAATGTGAATCTATATGTAGGTGTACTGTGTGGCGGCACTACTTATGTGTACAGTATGGCACCACAGTGTGAATGTACTTCTATATGTATGTGTACTGTGTGGCAGCACTACTTATGTGTACAGTATGGCACTACAGTGTGAATGTACTTCTATATGTGTGTGTACTGTGTGGTGGCACTACTTATGTGTACAGTATGGCACCACAGTGTGAATGTACTTCTATATGTGTGTGTACTGTGTGGCGGCACTACTTATGTGTACAGTATGGCACCACAGTGTGAATGTACTTCTATATGTATGTGTATTGTGTGGCGGCACTACTTATGTGTACAGTATGGCACCACAGTGTGAATGTGCATCTATATGTGTGTGTACTGTGTGGCGGCACTACTTATGTGTACAGTATGGAACTACAGTGTGAATGTACTTCTATATGTATGTGTACTGTGTGGCGGCACTACTTATGTGTACAGTATGGCACTACAGTGTGAATGTACATCTATATGTGTGTGTACTGTGTGGCGGTACTACTTATGTGTACAGTATGGCACTACAGTGTGAATGTACTTCTATATGTGTGTGTACTGTGTGGCGGCACTACTCATGTGTACAGTATGGCACCACAGTGTGAATGTACTTCTCTATGTGTGTGTACTGTGTGGCGGCACTACTTATGTGTACAGTATGGCACCACAGTGTGAATGTACTTCTATATGTATGTGTACTGTGTGGCGGCACTACTTATGTGTACAGTATGGCACTACAGTGTGAATGTACTTCTATATGTGTGTGTACTGTGTGGCAGCACTACTTATGTGTACAGTATGGCACTACAGTGTGAATGTACTTCTATATGTATGTGTACTGTGTGGCGGCACTACTTATGTGTACAGTATGGCACTACAGTGTGAATGTACTTCTATATGTATGTGTACTGTGTGGCGGCACTACTTATGTGTACAGTATGGCACCACAGTATGAATGTACTTCTATATGTATGTGTACTGTGTGGCGGCACTACTTATGTGTACAGTATGGCACCACAGTATGAATGTACTTCTATATGTATGTGTACTGTGTGGCGGCACTACTTATGTGTACAGTATGGCACCACAGTGTGAATGTACTTCTATATGTATGTGTACTGTGTGGCGGCACTACTTATGTGTACAGTATGGAACTACAGTGTGAATGTACTTCTATATGTATGTACTGTGTGGCGGCACTACTTATGTGTACAGTATGGCACTACAGTGTGAATGTACTTCTATATGTATGTGTACTGTGTGGCGGCACTACTTATGTGTACAGTATGGCACTACAGTGTGAATGTACTTCTATATGTATGTGTACTGTGTGGCGGCACTACTTTTGTGTACAGTATGGCACTACAGTGTGAATGTTCTTCTATATGTATGTGTACTGTGTGGCGGCACTACTTATGTGTACAGTATGGAACTACAGTGTGAATGTACTTCTATATGTATGTGTACTGTGTGGCGGCACTACTTATGTGTACAGTATGGCACCACAGTGTGAATGTACTTCTACATGTATGTGTACTGTGTGGCGGCACCACTTATGTGTACAGTATGGCACCACAGTGTGAATGTACTTCTATATGTATGTGTACTGTGTGGCGGCACTACTTATGTGTACAGTATGGCACTACAGTGTGAATGTACTTCTATATGTATGTGTACTGTGTGGCGGCACTACTTATGTGTACAGTATGGCACCACAGTGTGAATGTACTTCTATATGTATGTGTACTGTGTGGCGGCACTACTTATGTGTACAGTATGGCACTACAGTGTGAATGTACTTCTATATGTATGTGTACTGTGTGGCGGCACTACTTATGTGTACAGTATGGCACTACAGTGTGAATGTACTTCTATATGTGTGTGTACTGTGTGGCGGCACTACTTATGTGTACAGTATGGCACCACAGTGTGAATGTACTTCTATATGTATGTGTACTGTGTGGTGGCACTACTTATGTGTACAGTATGGCACCACAGTGTGAATGTACTTCTATATGTATGTGTACTGTGTGGCGGCACTACTTATGTGTACAGTATGGCACCACAGTGTGAATGTACTTCTATATGTATGTGTACTGTGTGGCGGCACTACTTATGTGTACAGTATGGCACTACAGTGTGAATGTACATCTATATGTATGTGTACTGTGTGGCGGCACTACTTATGTGTACAGTATGGCACCACAGTGTGAATGTGCATATATATGTGTGTGTACTGTGTGGCGGCACTACTTATGTGTACAGTATGGCACTACAGTGTGAATGTACTTCTATATGTATGTGTACTGTGTGGCGGCACTACTTATGTGTACAGTATGGCACTACAGTGTGAATGTTCTTCTATATGTATGTGTACTGTGTGGCAGCACTACTTATGTGTACAGTATGGCACCACAGTGTGAATGTACTTCTATATGTATGTGTACTGTGTGGCGGCACTACTTATGTGTACAGTATGGCACTACAGTGTGAATGTACTTCTATATGTGTGTGTACTGTGTGGCGGCACTACTTATGTGTACAGTATGGCACCACAGTGTGAATGTACTTCTATATGTATGTGTACTGTGTGGCGGCACTACTTATGTGTACAGTATGGCACTACAGTGTGAATGTGAATCTATATGTAGGTGTACTGTGTGGCGGCACTACTTATGTGTACAGTATGGCACTACAGTGTGAATGTACTTCTATATGTATGTGTACTGTGTGGCAGCACTACTTATGTGTACAGTATGGCACTACAGTGTGAATGTACTTCTATATGTGTGTGTACTGTGTGGTGGCACTACTTATGTGTACAGTATGGCACCACAGTGTGAATGTACTTCTATATGTGTGTGTACTGTGTGGCGGCACTACTTATGTGTACAGTATGGCACCACAGTGTGAATGTACTTCTATATGTATGTGTATTGTGTGGCGGCACTACTTATGTGTACAGTATGGCACTACAGTGTGAATGTGCATCTATATGTGTGTGTACTGTGTGGCGGCACTACTTATGTGTACAGTATGGAACTACAGTGTGAATGTACTTCTATATGTATGTGTACTGTGTGGCGGCACTACTTATGTGTACAGTATGGCACTACAGTGTGAATGTGCATCTATATGTATGTGTACTGTGTGGCGGCACTACTTATGTGTACAGTATGGCACTACAGTGTGAATGTGCATCTATATGTATGTGTACTGTGTGGCGGCACTACTTATGTGTACAGTATGGCACTACAGTGTGAATGTACATCTATATGTGTGTGTACTGTGTGGCGGTACTACTTATGTGTACAGTATGGCACCACAGTGTGAATGTACTTCTATATGTGTGTGTACTGTGTGGCGGCACTACTCATGTGTACAGTATGGCACCACAGTGTGAATGTACTTCTCTATGTGTGTGTACTGTGTGGCGGCACTACTTATGTGTACAGTATGGCACTACAGTGTGAATGTACTTCTATATGTATGTGTACTGTGTGGCGGCACTACTTATGTGTACAGTATGGCACTACAGTGTGAATGTGCATATATATGTGTGTGTACTGTGTGGCGGCACTACTTATGTGTACAGTATGGCACCACAGTGTGAATGTACTTCTATATGTATGTGTACTGTGTGGCGGCACTACTTATGTGTACAGTATGGCACTACAGTGTGAATGTACTTCTATATGTGTGTGTACTGTGTGGCGGCACTACTTATGTGTACAGTATGGCACTACAGTGTGAATGTACTTCTATATGTGTGTGTACTGTGTGGCAGCACTACTTATGTGTACAGTATGGCACTACAGTGTGAATGTACTTCTATATGTATGTGTACTGTGTGGCGGCACTACTTTTGTGTACAGTATGGCACTACAGTGTGAATGTACTTCTATATGTATGTGTACTGTGTGGCGGCACTACTTATGTGTACAGTATGGCACTACAGTGTGAATGTTCTTCTATATGTATGTGTACTGTGTGGCGGCACTACTTATGTAAACAGTATGGCACCACAGTGTGAATGTACTTCTATATGTATGTGTACTGTGTGGCGGCACTACTTATGTAAACAGTATGGCACCACAGTGTGAATGTACTTCTATATGTATGTGTACTGTGTGGCGGCACTACTTATGTGTACAGTATGGCACTACAGTGTGAATGTACTTCTATATGTGTGTGTGTACTGTGTGGCGGCATTACTTATGTGTACAGTATGGAACTACAGTGTGAATGTACTTCTATATGTAGGTGTACTGTGTGGCGGCACTACTTATGTGTACAGTATGGCACTACAGTGTGAATGTACTTCTATATGTATGTGTACTGTGTGGCGGCACTACTTATGTGTACAGTATGGCACTACAGTGTGAATGTTCTTCTATATGTATGTGTACTGTGTGGCGGCACTACTTATGTGTACAGTATGGAACTACAGTGTGAATGTACTTCTATATGTATGTGTACTGTGTGGCGGCACTACTTATGTGTACAGTATGGCACCACAGTGTGAATGTACTTCTATATGTGTGTGTACTGTGTGGCGGCACTACTTATGTGTACAGTATGGCACTACAGTTTGAATGTACATCTATATGTGTGTGTACTGTGTGGCGGCACTACTTATGTGTACAGTATGGCACTACAGTTTGAATGTACATCTATATGTGTGTGTACTGTGTGGTGGCACTACTTATGTGTACAGTATGGCACTACAGTGTGAATGTACTTCTATATGTATGTGTACTGTGTGGTGGCACTACTTATGTGTACAGTATGGCACTACAGTGTGAATGTTCTTCTATATGTATGTGTACTGTGTGGCGGCACTACTTATGTGTACAGTATGGCACCACAGTGTGAATGTACTTCTCTATGTGTGTGTACTGTGTGGCGGCACTACTTATGTGTAAAGTATGGCACCACAGTGTGAATGTACATCTATATGTATGTGTACTGTGTGGTGGCACTACTTATGTGTACAGTATGGCACTACAGTGTGAATGTACTTCTATATGTATGTGTACTGTGTGGTGGCACTACTTATGTGTACAGTATGGCACTACAGTTTGAATGTACATCTATATGTGTGTGTACTGTGTGGTGGCACTACTTATGTGTACAGTATGGCACTACAGTGTGAATGTACTTCTATATGTGTGTGTACTGTGTGGTGGCACTACTTATGTGTACAGTATGGCACTACAGTGTGAATGTACTTCTATATGTGTGTGTACTGTGTGACGGCACTACTTATGTGTACAGTATGGCACTACAGTGTGAATGTGCATCTATATGTGTGTGTACTGTGTGGCGGCACTACTTATGTGTACAGTATGGCACTACAGTTTGAATGTACATCTATATGTGTGTGTACTGTGTGGTGGCACTACTTATGTGTACAGTATGGCACTACAGTGTGAATGTACTTCTATATGTATGTGTACTGTGTGGCGGCACTACTTATGTGTACAGTATGGAACTACAGTGTGAATGTGCATCTATATGTGTGTGTACTGTGTGGCAGCACTACTTATGTGTACAGTATGGCACTACAGTGTGAATGTACTTCTATATGTATGTGTACTGTGTGGTGGCACTACTTATGTGTACAGTATGGCAACACAGTGTGAATGTACTTCTATATGTGTGTGTACTGTGTGGCAGCACTACTTATGTGTACAGTATGGCACTACAGTGTGAATGTACTTCTATATGTATGTGTACTGTGTGGTGGCACTACTTATGTGTACAGTATGGCACTACAGTGTGAATGTACTTCTATATGTGTGTGTACTGTGTGGCAGCACTACTTATGTGTACAGTATGGCACTACAGTGTGAATGTACTTCTATATGTATGTGTACTGTGTGGCAGCACTACTCATGTGTACAGTATGGCACCACAGTGTGAATGTACTTCTATATGTGTGTGTACTGTGTGGCGGCACTACTTATGTGTACAGTATGGCACCACAGTGTGAATGTACTTCTATATGTGTGTGTACTGTGTGGCGGCACTACTTATGTGTACAGTGTGGCACCACAGTGTGAATGTACCTCTATATGTATGTGTACTGTGTGGCGGTACTACTTATGTGTACAGTATGGCACCACAGTGTGAATGTACTTCTATATGTATGTGTACTGTGTGGCGGCACTACTTATGTGTACAGTATGGCACCACAGTGTGAATGTACTTCTATATGTATGTGTACTGTGTGGCGGCACTACTTATGTGTACAGTATGGCACTACAGTGTGAATGTACTTCTATATGTATGTGTACTGTGTGGCGGCACTACTTATGTGTACAGTATGGCACCACAGTTTGAATGTACATCTATATGTGTGTGTACTGTGTGGCGGCACTACTTATGTGTACAGTATGGCACTACAGTTTGAATGTACATCTATATGTGTGTGTACTGTGTGGTGGCACTACTTATGTGTACAGTATGGCACCACAGTGTGAATGTACTTCTATATGTATGTGTACTGTGTGGCGGCACTACTTATGTGTACAGTATGGCACTACAGTGTGAATGTACATCTATATGTATGTGTACTGTGTGGCGGCACTACTTATGTGTACAGTATGGCACTACAGTGTGAATGTACTTCTATATGTATGTGTACTGTGTGGCGGCACTACTTATGTGTACAGTATGGCACTACAGTGTGAATGTACTTCTATATGTGTGTGTACTGTGTGGCGGCACTACTTATGTGTACAGTATGGCACCACAGTGTGAATGTACCTCTATATGTATGTGTACTGTGTGGCGGTACTACTTATGTGTACAGTATGGCACCACAGTGTGAATGTACTTCTATATGTATGTGTACTGTGTGGCGACACTACTTATGTGTACAGTATGGCACCACAGTGTGAATGTACTTCTATATGTATGTGTACTGTGTGGCGGCACTACTTATGTGTACAGTATGGCACCACAGTGTGAATGTACTTCTATATGTATGTGTACTGTGTGGCGGCACTACTTATGTGTACAGTATGGCACTACAGTGTGAATGTACATCTATATGTATGTGTACTGTGTGGCGGCACTACTTATGTGTACAGTATGGCACCACAGTGTGAATGTGCATATATATGTGTGTGTACTGTGTGGCGGCACTACTTATGTGTACAGTATGGCACTACAGTGTGAATGTTCTTCTATATGTATGTGTACTGTGTGGCGGCACTACTTATGTGTACAGTATGGCACTACAGTGTGAATGTTCTTCTATATGTATGTGTACTGTGTGGCGGCACTACTTATGTGTACAGTATGGCACTACAGTGTGAATGTTCTTCTATATGTGTGTGTACTGTGTGGTGGCACTACTTATGTGTACAGTATGGCACCACAGTGTGAATGTGCATCTATATGTATGTGTACTGTGTGGCAGCACTACTTATGTGTACAGTATGGCACTACAGTGTGAATGTGAATCTATATGTAGGTGTACTGTGTGGCGGCACTACTTATGTGTACAGTATGGCACCACAGTGTGAATGTACTTCTATATGTATGTGTACTGTGTGGCAGCACTACTTATGTGTACAGTATGGCACTACAGTGTGAATGTACTTCTATATGTGTGTGTACTGTGTGGTGGCACTACTTATGTGTACAGTATGGCACCACAGTGTGAATGTACTTCTATATGTGTGTGTACTGTGTGGCGGCACTACTTATGTGTACAGTATGGCACCACAGTGTGAATGTACTTCTATATGTATGTGTATTGTGTGGCGGCACTACTTATGTGTACAGTATGGCACCACAGTGTGAATGTGCATCTATATGTGTGTGTACTGTGTGGCGGCACTACTTATGTGTACAGTATGGAACTACAGTGTGAATGTACTTCTATATGTATGTGTACTGTGTGGCGGCACTACTTATGTGTACAGTATGGCACTACAGTGTGAATGTACATCTATATGTGTGTGTACTGTGTGGCGGTACTACTTATGTGTACAGTATGGCACTACAGTGTGAATGTACTTCTATATGTGTGTGTACTGTGTGGCGGCACTACTCATGTGTACAGTATGGCACCACAGTGTGAATGTACTTCTCTATGTGTGTGTACTGTGTGGCGGCACTACTTATGTGTACAGTATGGCACCACAGTGTGAATGTACTTCTATATGTATGTGTACTGTGTGGCGGCACTACTTATGTGTACAGTATGGCACTACAGTGTGAATGTACTTCTATATGTGTGTGTACTGTGTGGCAGCACTACTTATGTGTACAGTATGGCACTACAGTGTGAATGTACTTCTATATGTATGTGTACTGTGTGGCGGCACTACTTATGTGTACAGTATGGCACTACAGTGTGAATGTACTTCTATATGTATGTGTACTGTGTGGCGGCACTACTTATGTGTACAGTATGGCACCACAGTATGAATGTACTTCTATATGTATGTGTACTGTGTGGCGGCACTACTTATGTGTACAGTATGGCACCACAGTATGAATGTACTTCTATATGTATGTGTACTGTGTGGCGGCACTACTTATGTGTACAGTATGGCACCACAGTGTGAATGTACTTCTATATGTATGTGTACTGTGTGGCGGCACTACTTATGTGTACAGTATGGAACTACAGTGTGAATGTACTTCTATATGTATGTACTGTGTGGCGGCACTACTTATGTGTACAGTATGGCACTACAGTGTGAATGTACTTCTATATGTATGTGTACTGTGTGGCGGCACTACTTATGTGTACAGTATGGCACTACAGTGTGAATGTACTTCTATATGTATGTGTACTGTGTGGCGGCACTACTTTTGTGTACAGTATGGCACTACAGTGTGAATGTTCTTCTATATGTATGTGTACTGTGTGGCGGCACTACTTATGTGTACAGTATGGAACTACAGTGTGAATGTACTTCTATATGTATGTGTACTGTGTGGCGGCACTACTTATGTGTACAGTATGGCACCACAGTGTGAATGTACTTCTACATGTATGTGTACTGTGTGGCGGCACCACTTATGTGTACAGTATGGCACCACAGTGTGAATGTACTTCTATATGTATGTGTACTGTGTGGCGGCACTACTTATGTGTACAGTATGGCACTACAGTGTGAATGTACTTCTATATGTATGTGTACTGTGTGGCGGCACTACTTATGTGTACAGTATGGCACCACAGTGTGAATGTACTTCTATATGTATGTGTACTGTGTGGCGGCACTACTTATGTGTACAGTATGGCACTACAGTGTGAATGTACTTCTATATGTATGTGTACTGTGTGGCGGCACTACTTATGTGTACAGTATGGCACTACAGTGTGAATGTACTTCTATATGTGTGTGTACTGTGTGGCGGCACTACTTATGTGTACAGTATGGCACCACAGTGTGAATGTACTTCTATATGTATGTGTACTGTGTGGTGGCACTACTTATGTGTACAGTATGGCACCACAGTGTGAATGTACTTCTATATGTATGTGTACTGTGTGGCGGCACTACTTATGTGTACAGTATGGCACCACAGTGTGAATGTACTTCTATATGTATGTGTACTGTGTGGCGGCACTACTTATGTGTACAGTATGGCACTACAGTGTGAATGTACATCTATATGTATGTGTACTGTGTGGCGGCACTACTTATGTGTACAGTATGGCACCACAGTGTGAATGTGCATATATATGTGTGTGTACTGTGTGGCGGCACTACTTATGTGTACAGTATGGCACTACAGTGTGAATGTACTTCTATATGTATGTGTACTGTGTGGCGGCACTACTTATGTGTACAGTATGGCACTACAGTGTGAATGTTCTTCTATATGTATGTGTACTGTGTGGCAGCACTACTTATGTGTACAGTATGGCACTACAGTGTGAATGTACTTCTATATGTGTGTGTACTGTGTGGCGGCACTACTTATGTGTACAGTATGGCACCACAGTGTGAATGTACTTCTATATGTATGTGTACTGTGTGGCGGCACTACTTATGTGTACAGTATGGCACTACAGTGTGAATGTGAATCTATATGTAGGTGTACTGTGTGGCGGCACTACTTATGTGTACAGTATGGCACTACAGTGTGAATGTACTTCTATATGTATGTGTACTGTGTGGCAGCACTACTTATGTGTACAGTATGGCACTACAGTGTGAATGTACTTCTATATGTGTGTGTACTGTGTGGTGGCACTACTTATGTGTACAGTATGGCACCACAGTGTGAATGTACTTCTATATGTGTGTGTACTGTGTGGCGGCACTACTTATGTGTACAGTATGGCACCACAGTGTGAATGTACTTCTATATGTATGTGTATTGTGTGGCGGCACTACTTATGTGTACAGTATGGCACTACAGTGTGAATGTGCATCTATATGTGTGTGTACTGTGTGGCGGCACTACTTATGTGTACAGTATGGAACTACAGTGTGAATGTACTTCTATATGTATGTGTACTGTGTGGCGGCACTACTTATGTGTACAGTATGGCACTACAGTGTGAATGTGCATCTATATGTATGTGTACTGTGTGGCGGCACTACTTATGTGTACAGTATGGCACTACAGTGTGAATGTGCATCTATATGTATGTGTACTGTGTGGCGGCACTACTTATGTGTACAGTATGGCACTACAGTGTGAATGTACATCTATATGTGTGTGTACTGTGTGGCGGTACTACTTATGTGTACAGTATGGCACCACAGTGTGAATGTACTTCTATATGTGTGTGTACTGTGTGGCGGCACTACTCATGTGTACAGTATGGCACCACAGTGTGAATGTACTTCTCTATGTGTGTGTACTGTGTGGCGGCACTACTTATGTGTACAGTATGGCACTACAGTGTGAATGTACTTCTATATGTATGTGTACTGTGTGGCGGCACTACTTATGTGTACAGTATGGCACTACAGTGTGAATGTGCATATATATGTGTGTGTACTGTGTGGCGGCACTACTTATGTGTACAGTATGGCACCACAGTGTGAATGTACTTCTATATGTATGTGTACTGTGTGGCGGCACTACTTATGTGTACAGTATGGCACTACAGTGTGAATGTACTTCTATATGTGTGTGTACTGTGTGGCGGCACTACTTATGTGTACAGTATGGCACTACAGTGTGAATGTACTTCTATATGTGTGTGTACTGTGTGGCAGCACTACTTATGTGTACAGTATGGCACTACAGTGTGAATGTACTTCTATATGTATGTGTACTGTGTGGCGGCACTACTTTTGTGTACAGTATGGCACTACAGTGTGAATGTACTTCTATATGTATGTGTACTGTGTGGCGGCACTACTTATGTGTACAGTATGGCACCACAGTATGAATGTACTTCTATATGTATGTGTACTGTGTGGCGGCACTACTTATGTAAACAGTATGGCACCACAGTGTGAATGTACTTCTATATGTATGTGTACTGTGTGGCGGCACTACTTATGTGTACAGTATGGCACTACAGTGTGAATGTACTTCTATATGTGTGTGTGTACTGTGTGGCGGCATTACTTATGTGTACAGTATGGAACTACAGTGTGAATGTACTTCTATATGTAGGTGTACTGTGTGGCGGCACTACTTATGTGTACAGTATGGCACTACAGTGTGAATGTACTTCTATATGTATGTGTACTGTGTGGCGGCACTACTTATGTGTACAGTATGGCACTACAGTGTGAATGTTCTTCTATATGTATGTGTACTGTGTGGCGGCACTACTTATGTGTACAGTATGGAACTACAGTGTGAATGTACTTCTATATGTATGTGTACTGTGTGGCGGCACTACTTATGTGTACAGTATGGCACCACAGTGTGAATGTACTTCTATATGTGTGTGTACTGTGTGGCGGCACTACTTATGTGTACAGTATGGCACCACAGTGTGAATGTACTTCTATATGTGTGTGTACTGTGTGGCGGCACTACTTATGTGTACAGTATGGCACCACAGTGTGAATGTACTTCTATATGTGTGTGTACTGTGTGGCGGCACTACTTATGTGTACAGTATGGCACTACAGTGTGAATGTACTTCTATATGTGTGTGTACTGTGTGGCGGCACTACTTATGTGTACAGTATGGCACTACAGTGTGAATGTACTTCTATATGTATGTGTACTGTGTGGCGGCACTACTTATGTGTACAGTATGGCACCACAGTATGAATGTACTTCTATATGTATGTGTACTGTGTGGCGGCACTACTTATGTGTACAGTATGGCACTACAGTGTGAATGTACTTCTATATGTATGTGTACTGTGTGGCGGCACTACTTATGTGTACAGTATGGCACTACAGTATGAATGTACTTCTATATGTATGTGTACTGTGTGGTGGCACTACTTATGTGTACAGTATGGCACCACAGTGTGAATGTGCATCTATATGTATGTGTACTGTGTGGCGGCACTACTTATGTGTACAGTATGGCACCACAGTGTGAATGTGCATCTATATGTATGTGTACTGTGTGGCGGCACTACTTATGTGTACAGTATGGCACCACAGTGTGAATGTACTTCTATATGTATGTGTACTGTGTGGCGGCACTACTTATGTGTACAGTATGGCACCACAGTATGAATGTACTTCTATATGTATGTGTACTGTGTGGCGGCACTACTTATGTGTACAGTATGGAACTACAGTGTGAATGTACTTCTATATGTGTGTGTACTGTGTGGCGGCACTACTTATGTGTACAGTATGGCACTACAGTGTGAATGTACTTCTATATGTATGTGTACTGTTTGGCAGCACTACTTATGTGTACAGTATGGCACTACAGTGTGAATGTTCTTCTATATGTATGTGTACTGTGTGGCGGCACTACTTATGTGTACAGTATGGCACCACAGTGTGAATGTACTTCTATATGTGTGTGTACTGTGTGGCGGCACTACTTATGTGTACAGTATGGCACCACAGTGTGAATGTACTTCTACATGTATGTGTACTGTGTGGCGGCACTACTTATGTGTACAGTATGGTACTACAGTGTGAATGTACCTCTATATGTATGTGTACTGTGTGGCGGCACTACTTATGTGTACAGTATGGCACTACAGTGTGAATGTACCTCTATATGTATGTGTACTGTGTGGTGGCACTACTTATGTGTACAGTATGGCACTACAGTGTGAATGTACCTCTATATGTATGTGTGCTGTGTGGCGGTACTACTTATGTGTACAGTATGGCACTACAGTGTGAATGTACTTCTATATGTATGTGTACTGTGTGGCGGCACTACTTATGTGTACAGTATGGCACCACAGTGTGAATGTACTTCTATATGTATGTGTACTGTGTGGCGGCACTACTTATGTGTACAGTATGGCACTACAGTGTGAATGTTCTTCTATATGTATGTGTACTGTGTGGCGGCACTACTTATGTGTACAGTATGGCACTACAGTGTGAATGTTCTTCTATATGTATGTGTACTGTGTGGCGGCACTACTTATGTGTACAGTATGGCACTACAGTGTGAATGTGCATCTATATGTGTGTGTACTGTGTGGCAGCACTACTTCTGTGTACAGTATGGCACTACAGTGTGAATGTTCTTCTATATGTATGTGTACTGTGTGGCGGCACTACTTATGTGTACAGTATGGCACCACAGTGTGAATGTACTTCTATATGTATGTGTACTGTGTGGCGGCACTACTTATGTGTACAGTATGGCACCACAGTGTGAATGTTCTTCTATATATATATGTGTACTGTGTGGCGGCACTACTTATGAGTACAGTATGGCACTACAGTGTGAATGTGCATCTATATATGTATGTGTACTGTGTGGTGGCACTACTTATGTGTACAGTATGGCACTACAGTGTGAATGTACTTCTATATGTATGTGTACTGTGTGGCGGCACTACTTATGTGTACAGTATGGCACCACAGTGTGAATGTACTTCTATATGTATGTGTACTGTGTGGCGGCACTACTTATGTGTACAGTATGGCACCACAGTGTGATTGTACTTCTATATGTAGGTGTACTGTGTGGCGGCACTACTTATGTGTACAGTATGGCACCACAGTGTGAATGTTCTTCTATATGTATGTGTAGTGTGTGGCGGCACTACTTATGTGTACAGTATGGCACTACAGTGTGAATGTACTTCTATATGTATGTGTACTGTGTGGCGGCACTACTTATGTGTACAGTATGGCACTACAGTGTGAATGTACTTCTATATGTATGTGTACTGTGTGGTGGCACTACTTATGTGTACAGTATGGCACTACAGTGTGAATGTACTTCTATATGTGTGTGTACTGTGTGGCGGCACTACTTATGTGTACAGTATGGCACCACAGTGTGAATGTACTTCTATATGTATGTGTACTGTGTGGTGGCACTACTTATGTGTACAGTATGGCACTACAGTGTGAATGTACTTCTATATGTATGTGTACTGTGTGGCGGCACTACTTATGTGTACAGTATGGAACTACAGTGTGAATGTACTTCTATATATGTGTGTACTGTGTGGCGGCACTACTTATGTGTACAGAATGGCACCACAGTGTGAATGTTCTTCTATATATATATGTGTACTGTGTGGCGGCACTACTTATGTGTACAGTATGGCACTACAGTGTGAATGTACTTCTATATATGTATGTGTACTGTGTGGTGGCACTACTTATGTGTACAGTATGGCACTACAGTGTGAATGTACTTCTATATGTATGTGTACTGTGTGGCGGCACTACTTATGTGTACAGTATGGAACTACAGTGTGAATGTACTTCTATATGTAGGTGTACTGTGTGGCGGCACTACTTATGTGTACAGTATGGCACCACAGTGTGAATGTGCATATATATGTGTGTGTACTGTGTGGCGGCACTAGTTATGTGTACAGTATGGCACTACAGTGTGAATGTACTTCTATATGTATGTGTACTGTGTGGCGGCACTACTTATGTGTACAGTATGGCACCACAGTGTGAATGTACTTCTATATGTATGTGTACTGTGTGGCGGCACTACTTATGTGTACAGTATGGCACTACAGTGTGAATGTTCTTCTATATGTATGTGTACTGTGTGGCGGCACTACTTATGTGTACAGTATGGCACTACAGTGTGAATGTTCTTCTATATGTATGTGTACTGTGTGGCGGCACTACTTATGTGTACAGTATGGCACTACAGTGTGAATGTGCATCTATATGTTTGTGTACTGTGTGGCAGCACTACTTATGTGTACAGTATGGCACTACAGTGTGAATGTTCTTCTATATGTATGTGTACTGTGTGGCGGCACTACTTATGTGTACAGTATGGCACTACAGTGTGAATGTACTTCTATATGTATGTGTACTGTGTGGCGGCACTACTTATGTGTACAGTATGGCACTACAGTGTGAATGTACTTCTATATGTGTGTGTACTGTGTGGCAGCACTACTTATGTGTACAGTATGGCACTACAGTGTGAATGTACTTCTATATGTATGTGTACTGTGTGGCGGCACTACTTATGTGTACAGTATGGCACCACAGTGTGAATGTGCATCTATATGTGTGTGTACTGTGTGGCGGCACTACTTATGTGTACATTATGGAACTACAGTGTGAATGTGCATCTATATGTGTGTGTACTGTGTGGCGGCACTACTTATGTGTACAGTATGGCACTACAGTGTGAATGTACTTCTATATGTATGTGTACTGTGTGGCGGCACTACTTATGTGTACAGTATGGCACCACAGTGTGAATGTACTTCTATATGTATGTGTACTGTGTGGCGGCACTACTTATGTGTACAGTATGGCACCACAGTGTGAATGTTCTTCTATATATATATGTGTACTGTGTGGCGGCACTACTTATGAGTACAGTATGGCACTACAGTGTGAATGTGCATCTATATATGTATGTGTACTGTGTGGTGGCACTACTTATGTGTACAGTATGGCACCACAGTGTGAATGTACTTCTATATGTATGTGTATTGTGTGGCGGCACTACTTATGTGTACAGTATGGCACTACAGTGTGAATGTACTTCTATATGTATGTGTACTGTGTGGCGGCACTACTTATGTGTACAGTATGGCACTACAGTGTGAATGTGCATCTATATATGTATGTGTACTGTGTGGTGGCACTACTTATGTGTACAGTATGGCACCACAGTGTGAATGTACTTCTATATGTATGTGTATTGTGTGGCGGCACTACTTATGTGTACAGTATGGCACTACAGTGTGAATGTACTTCTATATGTATGTGTACTGTGTGGCGGCACTACTTATGTGTACAGTATGGCACCACAGTGTGAATGTACTTCTATATGTATGTGTACTGTGTGGCGGCACTACTTATGTGTACAGTATGGCACCACAGTGTGAATGTTCTTCTATATATATATGTGTACTGTGTGGCGGCACTACTTATGAGTACAGTATGGCACTACAGTGTGAATGTGCATCTATATATGTATGTGTACTGTGTGGTGGCACTACTTATGTGTACAGTATGGCACCACAGTGTGAATGTACTTCTATATGTATGTGTATTGTGTGGCGGCACTACTTATGTGTACAGTATGGCACTACAGTGTGAATGTACTTCTATATGTATGTGTACTGTGTGGCGGCACTACTTATGTGTACAGTATGGCACTACAGTGTGAATGTACTTCTATATGTATGTGTACTGTGTGGTGGCACTACTTATGTGTACAGTATGGCACTACAGTGTGAATGTACTTCTATATGTGTGTGTACTGTGTGGCGGCACTACTTATGTGTACAGTATGGCACCACAGTGTGAATGTACTTCTATATGTATGTGTACTGTGTGGTGGCACTACTTATGTGTACAGTATGGCACTACAGTGTGAATGTACTTCTATATGTATGTGTACTGTGTGGCGGCACTACTTATGTGTACAGTATGGAACTACAGTGTGAATGTACTTCTATATATGTGTGTACTGTGTGGCGGCACTACTTATGTGTACAGTATGGCACCACAGTGTGAATGTTCTTCTATATATATATGTGTACTGTGTGGCGGCACTACTTATGTGTACAGTATGGCACTACAGTGTGAATGTGCATCTATATATGTGTGTACTGTGTGGTGGCACTACTTATGTGTACAGTATGGCACTACAGTGTGAATGTACTTCTATATGTATGTGTACTGTGTGGCGGCACTACTTATGTGTACAGTATGGCACTACAGTGTGAATGTACTTCTATATGTGTGTGTACTGTGTGGCGGCACTACTTATGTGTACAGTATGGCACCACAGTGTGAATGTACTTCTATATGTGTGTGTACTGTGTGGCGGCACTACTTATGTGTACAGTATGGCACCACAGTGTGAATGTACTTCTATATGTGTGTGTACTGTGTGGCGGCACTACTTATGTGTACAGTATGGCACTACAGTGTGAATGTACTTCTATACGTGTGTGTACTGTGTGGCGGCACTACTTATGTGTACAGTATGGCACTACAGTGTGAATGTACTTCTATATGTGTGTGTACTGTGTGGCGGCACTACTTATGTGTACAGTATGGCACTACAGTGTGAATGTACTTCTATATGTATGTGTACTGTGTGGCGGCACTACTTATGTGTACAGTATGGCACCACAGTGTGAATGTTCTTCTATATATATATGTGTACTGTGTGGCGGCACTACTTATGTGTACAGTATGGCACTACAGTGTGAATGTACTTCTATATGTGTGTGTACTGTGTGGCGGCACTACTTATGTGTACAGTATGGCACCACAGTGTGAATGTACTTCTATATGTGTGTGTACTGTGTGGCGGCACTACTTATGTGTACAGTATGGCACTACAGTGTGAATGTACTTCTATACGTGTGTGTACTGTGTGGCGGCACTACTTATGTGTACAGTATGGCACTACAGTGTGAATGTACTTCTATATGTGTGTGTACTGTGTGGTGGCACTACTTATGTGTACAGTATGGCACTACAGTGTGAATGTTCTTCTATATATATATATGTATGTGCTATTGATGGCTCTCGGCAGGTCGGTCCATTTGGTGGTGGAGAGGGGACAGAAGTCGTGTCATTCACAGCCCGGAGATGTTTCTTGGTTGATATTGGTCCATGTAAATCCGCCACATCCTTAGTACTGTATAATACCGTCTTACACTCTTCTTGGACTCATATTGTGCAGTTTGCAGCCATCTTGTCGGTTCCCCATATTACATTAAATTCTGAGATATTATAGTGTGGGTGTAATAGAGAGCAAATCTGAGGAGGGAGAAGCGGAGAGTTAGTGAGCGGGGAGGAATCGGGAGCCTCACATAATGTCTGTATCAGCGGGGCAGGGACTCGCGGAGGAATTTATAGGGTTAAATTGACGACCCGGGGATGACACAGGACGGCTTTATCCCCTGGGTGAGGAGCAGTTACACAATATATACACGGGCCTCACTTCTGCAACTACCAACCGTGCAAACTTTTTTGAATTATGCGGAGGTGCGGCTGCGCGGACTGTCAGGTGTTTGCTTTGGCTTAGAGCTTCGGGGCAGACTGCAGTGTGACTAGAGCAGGGCACGGCCTCAGGTTACGTCACATTACACCGCTGTTGTACTGATGTTTGTGGGTTGTCAGTATTATTGTCATTGTCCTTTCTCCTGGTTTATGTCGCTCTCCCCTCCCCCTGTTCTGGAGAATAATTAAGGGTAATAATATCTATGAATGCCGCCATTATGTGCACTTTATAATACCGTCTACTGTATGGCGCCGTCTAGCTGCTGACTGGGGTCCGGTATTTACAAAGCAGCTTTGTGTTTGGTATTGGGGCCCAGGCACACGGTGTACACACGTGTACATCACATGATAAGTGGCGATATCTATCTATGTCCTTTATGGCAGCAGACAGAGGTTGTGCAGCCTCATACTAAGGAGCCTCCGTGTCAGGTCTCGGAGCCCTCAGCTTCTCTTTGTTCACCAGCGCAGGGGAAGCCGAAGACCCCGACGTGAAATTGTTAGTGAAAATTGCAGAAATTGCTGATCTTGTTGCCCCTCTAATCCCTGTCACTAATACACCCATAGACTGTATAGGGATATACACCAGGAATTCCTACTCTGTTCCAGGGGTCTAGAATGTAACACCTGGGACTAGAGTTACCTTCTGTATGACGGCGCGCAGCGCGGGATCAGAGGACGAGTGGCTTGTCAGTCTAACTCTAAGGACTGAGGTTCCTGCAAAAAACAGAAATATAATCTCAGGACGAGAAACTTAGACAATGAAAGAAATATCAACCAAGACTGGAATAGAAGAAGAGATATCACCATAGGAAGAGTCTGACCAGGATCTCACAGCCCTCACTGCAGTCCTGCGCATGCGCCGGCCTCTCATCTATTGTAACATGTGCAAGACTTCAGAGCTGCGAGGCAGAGACCACACCCTGAGTGCACCAAACACCTCATCTGCATATACGTCATGGTGGAGGCCGCATGTTACAGAAACGCAGCAAAGCTAATCACGTCATGGGAATTTACATCAGATACAAAAAGTGGTACCAAAACCCACGGCCGTCTGTGTCCATAGACATCAGGGGACAAAATATCTGATGGACTGGACGGACACAAAGAAATGTTCTAATAGATATAATTATATACAATGCAAAACCGTAATGTGAATGAGAAGTCACTGAATCTAATCCAAAGACTGCAGAACAAAAACCTCTGCAAAAATGCAAAAAAACCCACAGAATTGTATAATACCCATGGAAATGCTCTGTATACTGCATAGACTTGTACAGGGAATGCAAGAATGGAAGACACTGATCAGTTGTTTTATATCCTAATAATACAAATATCTTACCGGCTATTGACCTTAGTGCAGGCGCTGTAGTCCTAGTGGTGGTTGTCGTAGACTTGGTTGCAGAGCTGATGGTTGTATTTGCTGCAGTCCTTGGAGTGGTCCTTGGGGCTGTTGTAGATACCCTGAGTGTAGCAGTCATGTCTGTCACCCTTTCTGGAGTATTTGTTGGTATAGCAGGATTACTACTTGCACTATCTGGTGTAGAGGTGCAGGGAGCGATGGCTGTTACTGGAGATGTGGCCGTAGAGGCTCCTGTTGTACAGGTTGTAGTCCTGGTCACCAGGCTGGCACTGGTCGTCTGTATTGTAGTATCCGCTCGGGGTGATGCCGCACTTGCAGAATTTGCTGTTACTACAGTCAGTCCTGTACTTGGTGCTGGAGAAGTGATGGCGGTGTTGGATATCATTACCGTGGTTGATCTCGTGGCTGTTCTGGATGCGACAGGAGTCAGACTAGAAGTTGAGGTTGTGGTCACCGCTGTAACACTGGAATAGTCTGCGGTAGGTGTTTCTAATGTAGGAAACGTTCCGGGTGTAGAAATTGATGTGAGTTCACCAGTTGGATCTATATCCTCACTTGTGCCTGTAGTGATGGTGGTAGTCGTGCTGTATCTCCCCCTTGTATCTGTGGTAGGACCAGTAGTTGTGTATACAGCCTCATTTGTTCCTGTGCTGGTTTTGGTGGTTTTAGTAAGTTCCTCAGTTGCATCAGTGGTAGATCCGGAGATAGAAGTTGTATCTATATCCTCAGTTGTATCTATATCCTCAGTTGTATCTATATCCTCAGTTGTATCTGTAGTAGGACCAGTGATATTAGATGTATCTATATCCGCCATTGTATCTGTGATAGGTCCGGGGATAGAAGTTGTATCTATATCTTCCATTGTATCTGTGGTAGAATCAATGATGGAAGTTGTATCTATATCCTCAGTTGTATCAGCGGTTGGTTCGGTGATAGTAGTTGTATCTATATTCTCAGTTGTATATTTGGTAGATCCGGGGATATTAGTTGTATCTATATCTTCACTTGTATCCGTGGTAGAAACAATGATGGAAGTTGTATCTATATCCTCAGTGATATCTGTGCTAGGTCCAGTGATAGTGGTTGTATCTATATCCTCAGTTGTATCTATATCCTCAGTTGTATCTATATCCTCAGTTGTATCTGTAGTAGGACCAGTGATATTAGATGTATCTATATCCGCCATTGTATCTGTGATAGGTCCGGGGATAGAAGTTGTATCTATATCTTCCATTGTATCTGTGGTAGAATCAATGATGGAAGTTGTATCTATATCCTCAGTTGTATCAGCGGTTGGTTCGGTGATAGTAGTTGTATCTATATTCTCAGTTGTATATTTGGTAGATCCGGGGATATTAGTTGTATCTATATCTTCACTTGTATCCGTGGTAGAAACAATGATGGAAGTTGTATCTATATCCTCAGTGATATCTGTGCTAGGTCCAGTGATAGTGGTTGTATCTATATCCTCAGTTGTATCTATATCCTCAGTTGTATCTATATCCTCAGTTGTATCTGTAGTAGGACCAGTGATATTAGATGTATCTATATCCGCCATTGTATCTGTGATAGGTCCGGGGATAGAAGTTGTATCTATATCTTCCATTGTATCTGTGGTAGAATCAATGATGGAAGTTGTATCTATATCCTCAGTTGTATCTATATCCTCAGTTGTATCTATATCCTCAGTGATATCAGTACTGGTGTCTTCATTGTTCATAGTCACGCCATCAGGATCAGATGACACTATGCGGCTCGGTTCGGTTCCTGTAGTTGATGGATTTGTGCTGGGGATTATCGGACCATGTTTGGGAGCAGAAGCTGCAAGAAAGAGTTAATAAGTGTTAATATCAATATAAATATGCAATATAAGTAACTTAATTTAGAGAGAGAAATGTCATCAGTCATAATACATATCCTGTGGCTAAAAGATAAAAACACTGTTGTTCACAGTAAGGGCTCGTTCACACGGTGTAACGTCCCGCGAGATTTGGCACGTGTACGCCGTGTGACCCTTTGCGTGCCGTACACGCTCCCATTCATTTCAATGGGAGCGGGGATCGTATGCGCCGCGCTAGTTTGCGGCCATGCATTTATTCACGGCCGCAAACTAGCACGGCGCATACGATCCCCGCTCCCATTGAAATGAATGGGAGCGTGTACAGCACGCAAAGGGTCACGCGGCGTACACGTGCCAAATCTCGCGGGACGTTACACCGTGTGAATGAGCCCAAACCTATCTATCTGCAGGGCTGGGGTGATATGCTGAGGGACAGTAACCTATCTATCTGCAGGGCTGGGGTGATATGCTGAGGGACAGTAACCTATCTATCTGCAGGGCTGGGGTGATATGCTGAGGGACAGTAACCTATCTATCTGCAGGGCTGGGGTGATATGCTGGGTCTGGTGACAGTAACCTATCTATCTGCAGGGCTGGGGTGATATGCTGGTTCTGGTGACAGTAACCTATCTATCTGCAGTGCTGGGGTGATATGCTGAGGGACAGTAACCTATCTATCTGCAGGGCTGGGGTGATATGCTGGGTCTGGTGACAGTAACCTATCTATCTGCAGGGCTGGGGTGATATGCTGGGTCTGGTGACAGTAACCTATCTATCTGCAGGGCTGGGGTGATATGCTGGGTCTGGTGACAGTAACCTATCTATCTGCAGGGCTGGGGTGATATGCTGGGTCTGGTGACAGTAACCTATCTATCTGCAGGGCTGGGGTGATATGCTGAGGGACAGTAACCTATCTATCTGCAGGGCTGGGGTGATATGCTGGGTCTGGTGACAGTAACCTATCTATCTGCAGGGCTGGGGTGATATGCTGAGGGACAGTAACCTATCTATCTGCAGGGCTGGGGTGATATGCTGAGGGACAGTAACCTATCTATCTGCAGGGCTGGGGTGATATGCTGAGGGACAGTAACCTATCTATCTGCAGGACTGGGGTGATATGCTGGGTCTGGTGACAGTAACCTATCTATCTGCAGGGCTGGGGTGATATGCTGGTTCTGGTGACAGTAACCTATCTATCTGCAGGGCTGGGGTGATATGCTGGGTCTGGTGACAGTAACCTATCTATCTGCAGGGCTGGGGTGATATGCTGGGTCTGGTGACAGTAACCTATCTATCTGCAGGGCTGGGGTGATATGCTGGGTCTGGTGACAGTAACCTATCTATCTGCAGGGCTGGGGTGATATGCTGAGGGACAGTAACCTATCTATCTGCAGGGCTGGGGTGATATGCTGAGGGACATAATACTGTGTGCAGGGGCCACTAAGGGATATAATAGAGCGTGCAGGAATGCGATCGCCACGGGGCCTCCTAGTTATGCCACTAATCACAGGCACAGTGCAAGGAACAAGTTCAGCAGCAGGACAGTTTGAGAGCTGCCGAAACGCCGAGCAGGTGGATCATCGGCACCAACAACACGCTCATTATATGGCGTCCCAGCGAGCTGCTGAGATGCCAGAACAATCACAGGCACGGCGTGAGGAGCAAGTTCAGCAGCAGGACAGCGTGAGAGCTGCTGAAACACTGGAGCAAGCGAACCATTGACGGCCCAGCCCCACTACCCCATCATACTTACCTGTCTGGATATTGTGGGCACAGGAGATGACTTCCTTCTGTCCGGCCATCCTCCTCCTCCTCCTCCTCTTGACATCTTCCAGCATTTGCTCAATCCAGAGGAGGAGCCGCCCCCACCAGAAGGAAGTGGTGTTGTGTGTCCAGGAGACAGGTAAGTACGGTGGGGTGGGAATGGAGGTATTGGTGATGTTTGTTTCCGAATCCAATATCTGTGAATGTGCCTGGGGCGGCCCCGGGTGATCTGGGTAAAGATACATTTCTAGAAGTTCATATTATCCCGGACAACCCGTGTAAGCAACGTGACTTCATCAGGATCAATACTGTGCAGATATTCATGTACCCGGCCATGACAGGAAGATACTGTCTGTGTATCACCATAGTGGGAGGTATAGACTGAGTCCTCCTCTTAGTCTTCTACATGTGGCCATATGGTGACACCGAACCCATTGCACTGCCCAATATCCGTAACTAGAAGTCTCTGCAGACAAGAAATAGATATTACTGAGAAGCAATATGTCCTAAGGGAATGGTTTCAGCAGTGAAACCTGTGGTGTCCGATTCCCTACCGAGCGCGTCTTGTCCCCGAGCACACGCTAAGTACACATACAATGACACCAGCTCAGTACATGGAAAAATTTATTTGTGAGACTCTTTCCACAGGACGAAGCTCTTTCTTAGCGCCAGGTGATTCCTTTGAGATGTTTTTCCCATTATTGAGGGTCATTGTAAACCTTTGTGTGACGGGGTCAGAAGGGAATTGGATACTGCAGTGGAGAAGCTGTCGTTGGTTTTCAGGAACATCTCGTTCTTGTTTGGCAGTGAGTTTTATTTACATATTGCAGGCACCGCGATGGGGGCCAGTATGACGCCATTTTATTTCAACACCTATAAGAATGTATTGGAGAAGGTATCGGTCCACATATCCCACCAGGGGATGAGCCGAGGTGTTAGGCGACCTTCGCAAGATTCCTTCCATGAATATTCTCATGGTTAACCTGAGCCTGAACTTGTTTCATCCAAACCCAAAGTGATGGTAGCAATCCTGCGCCAACATTGAGGCCTGTGATTTGACGCAAGTGTCAGGACGTCAACTCCCCCGTGACCGCTGAGGTCCAATCATAGGGAGGGAATGGCAGGGAAAGAAGAGCAGATGCCGCCAGGTTACCCAGGAGAGGTGGGGGAGGGTGAGAATCTCTGGATATTAGTTTTTGCACCTTCCTTGGGCTTATTATTTTCTAGATCAAACATTGGTGTGTACTCGAGTATATACGATAAGTTATTTACTGCCATGTCCGTGTAATCTCTTGTATGGCAGGATTAGTGAGGCTCAACCAACACAAGGAAAGAAAGATAGAAATGTATAGATATGAGAGATGGAGATACATGAGACGTATAGATAAAGAGGAGACGTGAAGGAGATGAGACTGGTGGATATGAGAGATGGAGATCCATGAGACGTATAGATAGATAACGAGGAGACGTGAAGGAGATGAGACTGATGGATATGAGAGATGGAGATACATGAGACGTATAGATAGATAACGAGGAGACGTGAAGGAGATGAGACTGATGGATATGAGAGATGGAGATACATGAGACGTATAGATAACGAGGAGACGTAAAGATGAGACTGATGGATATGAGAGATGGAGATACATGAGACGTATAGATAGATAAAGAGGAGACGTGAAGGAGATGAGACTGGTGGATATGAGAGATGGAGATACATGAGACGTATAGATAACGAGGAGACGTGAAGGAGATGAGACTGGTGGATATGAGAGATGGAGATCCATGAGACGTATAGATAGATAACGAGGAGACGTGAAGGAGATGAGACTGGTGGATATGAGAGATGGAGATCCATGAGACGTATAGATAACGAGGAGACGTGAAGGAGATGAGACTGGTGGATATGAGAGATGGAGATACATGAGACATATAGATAGATAACGAGGAGACGTGAAGGAGATGAGACTGGTGGATATGAGAGATGGAGATCCATGAGACGTATAGATAACGAGGAGACGTGAAGGAGATGAGACTGGTGGATATGAGAGATGGAGATACATGAGACGTATAGATAACGAGGAGACGTAAAGATGAGACTGATGGATATGAGAGATGGAGATACATGAGACGTATAGATAGATAAAGAGGAGACGTGAAGGAGATGAGACTGGTGGATATGAGAGATGGAGATACATGAGACGTATAGATAACGAGGAGACGTGAAGGAGATGAGACTGGTGGATATGAGAGATGGAGATACATGAGACGTATAGATAGATAAAGAGGAGACGTGAAGGAGATGAGACTGGTGGATATGAGAGATGGAGATACATGAGACGTATAGATAACGAGGAGACGTGAAGGAGATGAGACTGGTGGATATGAGAGATGGAGATACATGAGACATATAGATAGATAACGAGGAGACGTGAAGGAGATGAGACTGGTGGATATGAGAGATGGAGATACATGAGACGTATAGATAGATAACGAGGAGACGTGAAGGAGATGAGACTGATGGATATGAGAGATGGAGATCCATGAGACGTATAGATAATGAGGAGACGTGAAGGAGATGAGACTGGTGGATATGAGAGATGGAGATACATGAGACGTATAGATAGATAACGAGGAGACGTGAAGGAGATGAGACTGATGGATATGAGAGATGGAGATACATGAGACGTATAGATAGATAACGAGGAGACGTGAAGGAGATGAGACTGATGGATATGAGAGATGGAGATCCATGAGACGTATAGATAATGAGGAGACGTGAAGGAGATGAGACTGGTGGATATGAGAGATGGAGATACATGAGACGTATAGATAGATAAAGAGGAGACGTGAAGGAGATGAGACTGGTGGATATGAGAGATGGAGATACATGAGACGTATAGATAACGAGGAGACGTGAAGGAGATGAGACTGGTGGATATGAGAGATGGAGATACATGAGACGTATAGATAACGAGGAGACGTGAAGGAGATGAGACTGGTGGATATGAGAGATGGAGATACATGAGACGTATAGATAGATAACGAGGAGACGTGAAGGAGATGAGACTGATGGATATGAGAGATGGAGATCCATGAGACGTATAGATAATGAGGAGACGTGAAGGAGATGAGACTGGTGGATATGAGAGATGGAGATACATGAGACGTATAGATAGATAAAGAGGAGACGTGAAGGAGATGAGACTGGTGGATATGAGAGATGGAGATACATGAGACGTATAGATAGATAACGAGGAGACGTGAAGGAGATGAGACTGATGGATATGAGAGATGGAGATACATGAGACGTATAGATAGATAACGAGGAGACGTGAAGGAGATGAGACTGATGGATATGAGAGATGGAGATCCATGAGACGTAGAGATAATGAGGAGACGTGAAGGAGATGAGACTGGTGGATATGAGAGATGGAGATACATGAGACGTATAGATAGATAAAGAGGAGACGTGAAGGAGATGAGACTGGTGGATATGAGAGATGGAGATACATGAGACGTATAGATAACGAGGAGACGTGAAGGAGATGAGACTGGTGGATATGAGAGATGGAGATACATGAGACGTATAGATAACGAGGAGACGTGAAGGAGATGAGACTGGTGGATAAGAGAGATGGAGATACATGAGACGTATAGATAACGAGGAGACGTGAAGGAGATGAGACTGGTGGATATGAGAGATGGAGATACATGAGACGTATAGATAGATAAAGAGGAGACGTGAAGGAGATGAGACTGATGGATATGAGAGATGGAGATACATGAGACGTATAGATAGATAACGAGGAGACGTGAAGGAGATGAGACTGATGGATATGAGAGATGGAGATCCATGAGACGTATAGATAATGAGGAGACGTGAAGGAGATGAGACTGGTGGATATGAGAGATGGAGATACATGAGACGTATAGATAGATAAAGAGGAGACGTGAAGGAGATGAGACTGGTGGATATGAGAGATGGAGATACATGAGACGTATAGATAACGAGGAGACGTGAAGGAGATGAGACTGGTGGATATGAGAGATGGAGATACATGAGACGTATAGATAACGAGGAGACGTGAAGGAGATGAGACTGGTGGATATGAGAGATGGAGATCCATGAGACGTATAGATAGATAAAGAGGAGACGTAAAGGAGATGAGACTGATGGATATGAGAGATGGAGATCCATGAGACGTATAGATAGATAAAGAGGAGACGTAAAGGAGATGAGACTGATGGATATGAGAGATGGAGATCCATGAGACGTATAGATAACGAGGAGACGTGAAGGAGATGAGACTGGTGGATATGAGAGATGGAGATACATGAGACGTATAGATAGATAAAGAGGAGACGTGAAGGAGATGAGACTGATGGATATGAGAGATGGAGATCCATGAGACGTATAGATAACGAGGAGACGTGAAGGAGATGAGACTGGTGGATATGAGAGATGGAGATACATGAGACGTATAGATAAAGAGGAGACGTGAAGGAGATGAGACTGGTGGATATGAGAGATGGAGATACATGAGACGTATAGATAGATAAAGAGGAGACGTGAAGGAGATGAGACTGGTGGATATGAGAGATGGAGATACATGAGACGTATAGATAAAGAGGAGACGTGAAGGAGATGAGACTGATGGATATGAGAGATGGAGATACATGAGACGTATAGATAATGAGGAGACGTGAAGGAAATGAGACTGGTGGATATGAGAGATGGAGATACATGTGACGTATAGATAGATAACGAGGAGACGTGAAGGAGATGAGACTGGTGGATATGAGAGATGGAGATACATGAGACGTATAGATAGATAAAGAGGAGACGTGAAGGAGATGAGACTGATGGATATGAGAGATGGAGATACATGAGACGTATAGATAGATAACGAGGAGACGTGAAGGAGATGAGACTGGTGGATATGAGAGATGGAGATACATGAGACGTATAGATAGATAAAGAGGAGACGTGAAGGAGATGAGACTGATGGATATGAGAGATGGAGATACATGAGACGTATAGATAGATAACAAGGAGACGTGAAGGAGATGAGACTGATGGATATGAGAGATGGAGATACATGAGACGTATAGATAAAGAGGAGACGTGAAGGAGATGAGACTGGTGGATATGAGAGATGGAGATACATGAGACGTATAGATAGATAAAGAGGAGACGTGAAGGAGATGAGACTGGTGGATATGAGAGATGGAGATACATGAGACGTATAGATAACGAGGAGACGTGAAGGAGATGAGACTGATGGATATGAGAGATGGAGATACATGAGACGTATAGATAGATAACGAGGAGATGTGAAGGAGATGAGACTGATGGATATGAGAGATGGAGATACATGAGACGTATAGATAACGAGGAGACGTGAAGGAGATGAGACTGGTGGATATGAGAGATGGAGATACACGAGACGTATAGATAAAGAGGAGACGTGAAGGAGATGAGACTGATGGATATGAGAGATGGAGATCCATGAGACGTATAGATAACGAGGAGATGTGAAGGAGATGAGACTGGTGGATATGAGAGATGGAGATCCATGAGACGTATAGATAAAGAGGAGACGTAAAGATGAGACTGGTGGATATGAGAGATGGAGATACATGAGATGTATAGATAGATAAAGAGGAGACGTGAAGGAGATGAGACTGGTGGATATGAGAGATGGAGATCCATGAGACGTATAGATAGATAAAGAGGAGACGTGAAGATGAGACTGATGGATATGAGAGATGGAGATCCATGAGACGTATAGATAAAGAGGAGACGTGAAGGAGATGAGACTGGTGGATATGAGAGATGGAGATACATGAGACGTATAGATAAAGAGGAGACGTGAAGGAGATGAGACTGGTGGATATGAGAGATGGAGATCCATGAGACGTATAGATAAAGAGGAGACGTGAAGGAGATGAGACTGGTGGATATGAGAGATGGAGATACATGAGACGTATAGATAGATAACGAGGAGACGTGAAGGAGATGAGACTGGTGGATATGAGAGATGGAGATACTTGAGACGTATAGATAGATCACAAGGAGACGTGAAGGAGATGAGACTGATGGATATGAGAGATGGAGATACATGAGACGTATAGATAATGAGGAGACGTGAAGGAGATGAGACTGGTGGATATGAGAGATGGAGATACATGAGACGTATAGATCACAAGGAGACGTGAAGGAGATGAGACTGATGGATATGAGAGATGGAGATACATGAGACGTATAGATAGATTACGAGGAGACGTGAAGGAGATGAGACTGATGGATATGAGAGATGGAGATACATGAGACGTATAGATAACGAGGAGACGTGAAGGAGATGAGACTGATGGATATGAGAGATGGAGATACATGAGACGTATAGATAGATAATGAGGAGACGTGAAGGAGATGAGACTGGTGGATATGAGAGATGGAGATCCATGAGACGTATAGATAAAGAGGAGACGTGAAGGAGATGAGACTGATGGATATGAGAGATGGAGATACATGAGACGTATAGATAAAGAGGAGACGTGAAGGAGATGAGACTGATGGATATGAGAGATGGAAATCCATGAGATGTATAGATAACGAGGAGACGTGAAGGAGATGAGACTGGTGGATATGAGAGATGGAGATACAAGAGACGTATAGATAACGAGGAGACGTGAAGGAGATGAGACTGATGGATATGAGAGATGGATATGAGAGATGGAGATACATGAGACGTATAGATAACGAGGAGACGTGAAGGAGATGAAACTGATGGATATGAGAGATGGAGATCCATGAGACGTATAGATAGATAACGAGGAGACGTGAAGGAGATGAGACTGGTGGATATGAGAGATGGAGATACATGAGACGTATAGATAACGAGGAGACGTGAAGGAGATGAAACTGATGGATATGAGAGATGGAGATCCATGAGACGTATAGATAGATAACGAGGAGACGTGAAGGAGATGAGACTGATGGATATGAGAGATGGAAATCCATGAGATGTATAGATAACGAGGAGACGTGAAGGAGATGAGACTGATGGATATGAGAGATGGAGATCCATGAGACGTATAGATAACGAGGAGACGTGAAGGAGATGAGACTGGTGGATATGAGAGATGGAGATCCATGAGACGTATAGATAGATAACGAGGAGACGTGAAGGAGATGAGACTGGTGGATATGAGAGATGGAGATACATGAGACGTATAGATAGATAACGAGGAGACGTGAAGGAAATGAGACTGGTGGATATGAGAGATGGAGATACATGAGACGTATAGATAGATAACGAGGAGACGTGAAGGAGATGAGACTGGTGGATATGAGAGATGGAGATACATGAGACGTATAGATAGATAAAGAGGAGACGTGAAGGAGATGAGACTGCTGGATATGAGAGATGGAGATACATGAGACGTATAGATAAAGAGGAGACGTGAAGGAGATGAGACTGATGGATATGAGAGATGGAGATCCATGAGACGTATAGATAGATAACGAGGAGACGTGAAGGAGATGAGACTGGTGGATATGAGAGATGGAGATACACGAGACGTATAGATAGATAACGAGGAGACGTGAAGGAGATGAGACTGGTGGATATGAGAGATGGAGATACATGAGACGTATAGATAGATAAAGAGGAGACGTGAAGGAGATGAGACTGATGGATATGAGAGATGGAGATACATGAGACGTATAGATAACGAGGAGACGTGAAGGAGATGAGACTGGTGGATATGAGAGATGGAGATCCATGAGACGTATAGATAACGAGGAGACGTGAAGGAGATGAGACTGGTGGATATGAGAGATGGAGATCCATGAGACGTATAGATAGATAAAGAGGAGACGTGAAGGAGATGAGACTGGTGGATATGAGAGATGGAGATACATGAGACGTATAGATAACGAGGAGACGTGAAGGAGATGAGACTGATGGATATGAGAGATGGAGATCCATGAGACGTATAGATAGATAACGAGGAGACGTGAAGGAGATGAGACTGGTGGATATGAGAGATGGAGATCCATGAGACGTATAGATAAAGAGGAGACGTGAAGGAGATGAGACTGGTGGATATGAGAGATGGAGATACATGAGACGTATAGATAACGAGGAGACGTGAAGGAGATGAGACTGGTGGATATGAGAGATGGAAATCCATGAGATGTATAGATAACGAGGAGACGTGAAGGAGATGAGACTGGTGGATATGAGAGATGGAGATACATGAGACGTATAGATAAAGAGGAGACGTGAAGGAGATGAGACTGATGGATATGAGAGATGGAGATCCATGAGACGTATAGATAACGAGGAGACGTGAAGGAGATGAGACTGATGGATATGAGAGATGGAGATACATGAGACGTATAGATAAAGAGGAAACGTGAAGGAGATGAGACTGGTGGATATGAGAGATGGAGATACATGAGACGTATAGATAGATAGAGAGGAGACGTGAAGGAGATGAGACTGATGGATATGAGAGATGGAGATACATGAGACGTATAGATAACGAGGAGACGTGAAGGAGATGAGACTGATGGATATGAGAGATGGAGATACATGAGACGTATAGATAAAGAGGAAACGTGAAGGAGATGAGACTGGTGGATATGAGAGATGGAGATACATGAGACGTATAGATAGATAGAGAGGAGACGTGAAGGAGATGAGACTGATGGATATGAGAGATGGAGATACATGAGACGTATAGATAACGAGGAGACGTGAAGGAGATGAGACTGATGGATATGAGAGATGGAGATACATGAGACGTATAGATAACGAGGAGTCGTGAAGGAGATGAGACTGATGGATATGAGAGATGGAGATACATGAGACGTATAGATAGATAAAGAGGAGACGTGAAGGAGATGAGACTGGTGGATATGAGAGATGGAGATCCATGAGATGTATAGATAGATAACGAGGAGACGTGAAGGAGATGAGACTGATGGATATGAGAGATGGAGATACATGAGACGTATAGATAGATAAAGAGGAGACGTGAAGGAGATGAGACTGGTGGATATGAGAGATGGAGATACATGAGACGTATAGATAAAGAGGAGACGTGAAGGAGATGAGACTGGTGGATATGAGAGATGGAGATACATGAGACGTATAGATAGATAAAGAGGAGACGTGAAGGAGATGAGACTGGTGGATATGAGAGATGGAGATACATGAGACATATAGATAAAGAGGAGACGTGAAGGAGATGAGACTGGTGGATATGAGAGATGGAGATACATGAGACATATAGATAAAGAGGAGACGTGAAGGAGATGAGACTGGTGGATATGAGAGATGGAGATACATGAGACGTATAGATAACGAGGAGACGTGAAGGAGATGAGACTGATGGATATGAGAGATGGAGATCCATGAGACGTATAGATAACGAGGAGACGTGAAGGAGATGAGACTGATGGATATGAGAGATGGAGATACATGAGACGTATAGATAGATAAAGAGGAGACGTGAAGGAGATGAGACTGGTGGATATGAGAGATGGAGATACATGAGACGTATAGATAATGAGGAGACGTGAAGGAGATGAGACTGGTGGATATGAGAGATGGAGATACATGAGACGTATAGATAACGAGGAGACGTGAAGGAGATGAGACTGGTGGATATGAGAGATGGAGATACATGAGACGTATAGATAACGAGGAGACGTGAAGGAGATGAGACTGGTGGATATGAGAGATGGAGATACATGAGACGTATAGATAACGAGGAGACGTGAAGGAGATGAGACTGGTGGATATGAGAGATGGAGATCCATGAGACGTATAGCTAGATAATGGGGAGACGTGAAGGAGATGAGACTGGTGGATATGAGAGATGGAGATACATGAGACGTATAGATAGATAAAGAGGAGACGTGAAGGAGATGAGACTGATGGATATGAGAGATGGAGATCCATGAGACGTATAGATAAAGAGGAGACGTGAAGGAGATGAGACTGATGGATATGAGAGATGGAGATCCATGAGACGTATAGATAGATAAAGAGGAGACGTGAAGGAGATGAGACTGGTGGATATGAGAGATGGAGATACATGAGACGTATAGATAACGAGGAGACGTGAAGGAGATGAGACTGGTGGATATGAGAGATGGAGATACATGAGACGTATAGATAGATAAAGAGGAGACGTGAAGGAGATGAGACTGGTGGATATGAGAGATGGAGATACATGAGACGTATAGATAAAGAGGAGACGTGAAGGAGATGAGACTGATGGATATGAGAGATGGAGATCCATGAGACGTATAGATAGATAACGAGGAGACGTGAAGGAGATGAGACTGGTGGATATGAGAGATGGACATACATGAGACGTATAGATAGATAAAGAGGAGACGTGAAGGAGATGAGACTGATGGATATGAGAGATGGAGATACATGAGACGTATAGATAGATAACGAGGAGACGTGAAGGAGATGAGACTGGTGGATATGAGAGATGGAGATACATGAGACGTATAGATAGATAAAGAGGAGACGTGAAGGAGATGAGACTGATGGATATGAGAGATGGAGATCCATAAGACGTATAGATAGATAACGAGGAGACGTGAAGGAGATGAGACTGGTGGATATGAGAGATGGAGATCCATGAGACGTATAGATAATGAGGAGACGTGAAGGAGATGAGACTGGTGGATATGAGAGATGGAGATACATGAGACGTATAGATAGATAACGAGGAGACGTGAAGGAGATGAGACTGATGGATATGAGAGATGGAGATCCATGAGACGTATAGATAATGAGGAGACGTGAAGGAGATGAGACTGGTGGATATGAGAGATGGAGATACATGAGACGTATAGATAGATAAAGAGGAGACGTGAAGGAGATGAGACTGATGGATATGAGAGATGGAGATACATGAGACGTATAGATAGATAACGAGGAGACGTGAAGGAGATGAGACTGATGGATATGAGAGATGGAGATACATGAGACGTATAGATAAAGAGGAGACGTGAAGGAGATGAGACTGGTGGATATGAGAGATGGAGATACATGAGACGTATAGATAGATAAAGAGGAGACGTGAAGGAGATGAGACTGGTGGATATGAGAGATGGAGATACATGAGACGTATAGATAACGAGGAGACGTGAAGGAGATGAGACTGATGGATATGAGAGATGGAGATACATGAGACGTATAGATAGATAACGAGGAGATGTGAAGGAGATGAGACTGATGGATATGAGAGATGGAGATACATGAGACGTATAGATAGATAACGAGGAGACGTGAAGGAGATGAGACTGGTGGATATGAGAGATGGAGATACACGAGACGTATAGATAAAGAGGAGACGTGAAGGAGATGAGACTGATGGATATGAGAGATGGAGATCCATGAGACGTATAGATAACGAGGAGATGTGAAGGAGATGAGACTGATGGATATGAGAGATGGAGATCCATGAGACGTATAGATAAAGAGGAGACGTAAAGATGAGACTGGTGGATATGAGAGATGGAGATACATGAGATGTATAGATAGATAAAGAGGAGACGTGAAGGAGATGAGACTGGTGGATATGAGAGATGGAGATCCATGAGACGTATAGATAGATAAAGAGGAGACGTGAAGATGAGACTGATGGATATGAGAGATGGAGATCCATGAGACGTATAGATAAAGAGGAGACGTGAAGGAGATGAGACTGGTGGATATGAGAGATGGAGATACATGAGACGTATAGATAAAGAGGAGACGTGAAGGAGATGAGACTGGTGGATATGAGAGATGGAGATCCATGAGACGTATAGATAAAGAGGAGACGGGAAGGAGATGAGACTGGTGGATATGAGAGATGGAGATACATGAGACGTATAGATAGATAACGAGGAGACGTGAAGGAGATGAGACTGGTGGATATGAGAGATGGAGATACTTGAGACGTATAGATAGATCACAAGGAGACGTGAAGGAGATGAGACTGATGGATATGAGAGATGGAGATACATGAGACGTATAGATAATGAGGAGACGTGAAGGAGATGAGACTGGTGGATATGAGAGATGGAGATACATGAGACGTATAGATCACAAGGAGACGTGAAGGAGATGAGACTGATGGATATGAGAGATGGAGATACATGAGACGTATAGATAGATTACGAGGAGACGTGAAGGAGATGAGACTGATGGATATGAGAGATGGAGATACATGAGACGTATAGATAACGAGGAGACGTGAAGGAGATGAGACTGATGGATATGAGAGATGGAGATACATGAGACGTATAGATAGATAATGAGGAGACGTGAAGGAGATGAGACTGGTGGATATGAGAGATGGAGATCCATGAGATGTATAGATAACGAGGAGACGTGAAGGAGATGAGACTGGTGGATATGAGAGATGGAGATACAAGAGATGTATAGATAACGAGGAGACGTGAAGGAGATGAGACTGGTGGATATGAGAGATGGAGATACATGAGACGTATAGATAACGAGGAGACGTGAAGGAGATGAAACTGATGGATATGAGAGATGGAGATCCATGATACGTATAGATAGATAACGAGGAGACGTGAAGGAGATGAGACTGGTGGATATGAGAGATGGAGATACATGAGACGTATAGATAACGAGGAGACGTGAAGGAGATGAAACTGATGGATATGAGAGATGGAGATCCATGAGACGTATAGATAAAGAGGAGACGTGAAGGAGATGAGACTGGTGGATATGAGAGATGGAGATCCATGAGACGTATAGATAGATAACGAGGAGACGTGAAGGAGATGAGACTGGTGGATATGAGAGATGGAGATACATGAGACGTATAGATAGATAACGAGGAGACGTGAAGGAAATGAGACTGGTGGATATGAGAGATGGAGATACATGAGACGTATAGATAGATAACGAGGAGACGTGAAGGAGATGAGACTGGTGGATATGAGAGATGGAGATACATGAGACGTATAGATAGATAACGAGGAGACGTGAAGGAGATGAGACTGGTGGATATGAGAGATGGAGATACATGAGACGTATAGATAGATAAAGAGGAGACGTGAAGGAGATGAGACTGCTGGATATGAGAGATGGAGATACATGAGACGTATAGATAGATAACGAGGAGACGTGAAGGAGATGAGACTGGTGGATATGAGAGATGGAGATACACGAGACGTATAGATAGATAACGAGGAGACGTGAAGGAGATGAGACTGGTGGATATGAGAGATGGAGATACATGAGACGTATAGATAGATAAAGAGGAGACGTGAAGGAGATGAGACTGATGGATATGAGAGATGGAGATACATGAGACGTATAGATAACGAGGAGACGTGAAGGAGATGAGACTGGTGGATATGAGAGATGGAGATCCATGAGACGTATAGATAGATAAAGAGGAGACGTGAAGGAGATGAGACTGGTGGATATGAGAGATGGAGATACATGAGACGTATAGATAACGAGGAGACGTGAAGGAGATGAGACTGATGGATATGAGAGATGGAGATCCATGAGACGTATAGATAGATAACGAGGAGACGTGAAGGAGATGAGACTGGTGGATATGAGAGATGGAGATCCATGAGACGTATAGATAAAGAGGAGACGTGAAGGAGATGAGACTGGTGGATATGAGAGATGGAGATACATGAGACGTATAGATAACGAGGAGACGTGAAGGAGATGAGACTGGTGGATATGAGAGATGGAGATCCATGAGACGTATAGATAGATAACGAGGAGACGTGAAGGAGATGAGACTGGTGGATATGAGAGATGGAAATCCATGAGATGTATAGATAACGAGGAGACGTGAAGGAGATGAGACTGGTGGATATGAGAGATGGAGATACATGAGACGTATAGATAAAGAGGAGACGTGAAGGAGATGAGACTGATGGATATGAGAGATGGAGATCCATGAGACGTATAGATAACGAGGAGATGTGAAGGAGATGAGACTGATGGATATGAGAGATGGAGATACATGAGACGTATAGATAAAGAGGAAACGTGAAGGAGATGAGACTGGTGGATATGAGAGATGGAGATACATGAGACGTATAGATAGATAGAGAGGAGACGTGAAGGAGATGAGACTGATGGATATGAGAGATGGAGATACATGAGACGTATAGATAACGAGGAGACGTGAAGGAGATGAGACTGATGGATATGAGAGATGGAGATACATGAGACGTATAGATAAAGAGGAAACGTGAAGGAGATGAGACTGGTGGATATGAGAGATGGAGATACATGAGACGTATAGATAGATAGAGAGGAGACGTGAAGGAGATGAGACTGATGGATATGAGAGATGGAGATACATGAGACGTATAGATAACGAGGAGACGTGAAGGAGATGAGACTGATGGATATGAGAGATGGAGATACATGAGACGTATAGATAACGAGGAGACGTGAAGGAGATGAGACTGGTGGATATGAGAGATGGAGATACATGAGACGTATAGATAACGAGGAGTCGTGAAGGAGATGAGACTGATGGATATGAGAGATGGAGATACATGAGACGTATAGATAGATAAAGAGGAGACGTGAAGGAGATGAGACTGGTGGATATGAGAGATGGAGATCCATGAGACGTATAGATAGATAACGAGGAGACGTGAAGGAGATGAGACTGATGGATATGAGAGATGGAGATACATGAGACGTATAGATAGATAAAGAGGAGACGTGAAGGAGATGAGACTGGTGGATATGAGAGATGGAGATACATGAGACGTATAGATAAAGAGGAGACGTGAAGGAGATGAGACTGGTGGATATGAGAGATGGAGATACATGAGACGTATAGATAACGAGGAGTCGTGAAGGAGATGAGACTGATGGATATGAGAGATGGAGATACATGAGACGTATAGATAGATAAAGAGGAGACGTGAAGGAGATGAGACTGGTGGATATGAGAGATGGAGATACATGAGACATATAGATAAAGAGGAGACGTGAAGGAGATGAGACTGGTGGATATGAGAGATGGAGATACATGAGACATATAGATAAAGAGGAGACGTGAAGGAGATGAGACTGGTGGATATGAGAGATGGAGATACATGAGACGTATAGATAACGAGGAGACGTGAAGGAGATGAGACTGATGGATATGAGAGATGGAGATCCATGAGACGTATAGATAACGAGGAGACGTGAAGGAGATGAGACTGATGGATATGAGAGATGGAGATACATGAGACGTATAGATAACGAGGAGACGTGAAGGAGATGAGACTGGTGGATATGAGAGATGGAGATACATGAGACGTATAGATAACGAGGAGACGTGAAGGAGATGAGACTGGTGGATATGAGAGATGGAGATCCATGAGACGTATAGCTAGATAATGGGGAGACGTGAAGGAGATGAGACTGGTGGATATGAGAGATGGAGATACATGAGACGTATAGATAGATAAAGAGGAGACGTGAAGGAGATGAGACTGATGGATATGAGAGATGGAGATCCATGAGACGTATAGATAAAGAGGAGACGTGAAGGAGATGAGACTGATGGATATGAGAGATGGAGATCCATGAGACGTATAGATAGATAAAGAGGAGACGTGAAGGAGATGAGACTGGTGGATATGAGAGATGGAGATACATGAGACGTATAGATAACGAGGAGACGTGAAGGAGATGAGACTGGTGGATATGAGAGATGGAGATACATGAGACGTATAGATAGATAAAGAGGAGACGTGAAGGAGATGAGACTGGTGGATATGAGAGATGGAGATACATGAGACGTATAGATAAAGAGGAGACGTGAAGGAGATGAGACTGATGGATATGAGAGATGGAGATCCATGAGACGTATAGATAGATAACGAGGAGACGTGAAGGAGATGAGACTGGTGGATATAAGAGATGGACATACATGAGACGTATAGATAGATAAAGAGGAGACGTGAAGGAGATGAGACTGATGGATATGAGAGATGGAGATACATGAGACGTATAGATAGATAACGAGGAGACGTGAAGGAGATGAGACTGGTGGATATGAGAGATGGAGATACATGAGACGTATAGATAGATAAAGAGGAGACGTGAAGGAGATGAGACTGATGGATATGAGAGATGGAGATCCATAAGACGTATAGATAGATAACGAGGAGACGTGAAGGAGATGAGACTGATGGATATGAGAGATGGAGATCCATGAGACGTATAGATAGATAAAGAGGAGACGTGAAGGAGATGAGACTGATGGATATGAGAGATGGAGATACATGAGACGTATAGATAACGAGGAGACGTGAAGGAGATGAGACTGGTGGATATGAGAGATGGAGATACATGAGACGTATAGATAACGAGGAGACGTGAAGGAGATGAGACTGATGGATATGAGAGATGGAGATACATGAGACGTATAGATAACGAGGAGACGTGAAGGAGATGAGACTGATGGATATGAGAGATGGAGATCCATGAGACGTATAGATAGATAACGAGGAGACGTGAAGGAGATGAGACTGGTGGATATGAGAGATGGAGATCCATGAGACGTATAGATAAAGAGGAGACGTGAAGGAGATGAGACTGGTGGATATGAGAGATGGAAATCCATGAGATGTATAGATAACGAGGAGACGTGAAGGAGATGAGACTGGTGGATATGAGAGATGGAGATACATGAGACGTATAGATAAAGAGGAGACGTGAAGGAGATGAGACTGATGGATATGAGAGATGGAGATCCATGAGACGTATAGATAGATAAAGAGGAGACGTGAAGGAGATGAGACTGGTGGATATGAGAGATGGAGATCCATGAGACGTATAGATAGATAAAGAGGAGATGTGAAGGAGATGAGACTGATGGATATGAGAGATGGAGATCCATGAGACGTATAGATAACGAGGAGACGTGAAGGAGATGAGACTGGTGGATATGAGAGATGGAGATACATGAGACGTATAGATAGATAAAGAGGAGACGTGAAGGAGATGAGACTGGTGGATATGAGAGATGGAGATACATGAGACGTATAGATAAAGAGGAGACGTGAAGGAGATGAGACTGATGGATATGAGAGATGGAGATCCATGAGACGTATAGATAACGAGGAGACGTGAAGGAGATGAGACTGATGGATATGAGAGATGGAGATACATGAGACGTATAGATAACGAGGAGACGTGAAGGAGATGAGACTGATGGATATGAGAGATGGAGATACATGAGACGTATAGATAGATAACGAGGAGACGTGAAGGAGATGAGACTGGTGGATATGAGAGATGGAGATCCATGAGACGTATAGATAGATAAAGAGGAGACGTGAAGGAGATGAGACTGGTGGATATGAGAGATGGAGATACATGAGACGTATAGATAAAGAGGAGACGTGAAGGAGATGAGACTGGTGGATATGAGAGATGGAGATACATGAGACGTATAGATAAAGAGGAGACGTGAAGGAGATGAGACTGATGGATATGAGAGATGGAGATACATGAGACGTATAGATAACGAGGAGACGTGAAGGAGATGAGACTGGTGGATATGAGAGATGGAGATACATGAGACGTATAGATAAAGAGGAGACGTGAAGGAGATGAGACTGATGGATATGAGAGATGGAGATCCATGAGACGTATAGATAACGAGGAGACGTGAAGGAGATGAGACTGGTGGATATGAGAGATGGAGATACATGAGACGTATAGATAACGAGGAGACGTGAAGGAGATGAGACTGGTGGATATGAGAGATGGAGATACATGAGACGTATAGATAGATAACGAGGAGACGTGAAGGAGATGAGACTGGTGGATATGAGAGATGGAGATACATGAGACGTATAGATAGATAAAGAGGAGACGTGAAGATGAGACTGATGGATATGAGAGATGGAAATCCATGAGACGTATAGATAACGAGGAGACGTGAAGGAGATGAGACTGGTGGATATGAGAGATGGAGATACATGAGACGTATAGATAACGAGGAGACGTGAAGGAGATGAGACTGGTGGATATGAGAGATGGAGATACATGAGACGTATAGATAACGAGGAGACGTGAAGGAGATGAGACTGGTGGATATGAGAGATGGAGATACATGAGACGTATAGATAACGAGGAGACGTGAAGGAGATGAGACTGGTGGATATGAGAGATGGAGATACATGAGACGTATAGATAACGAGGAGACGTGAAGGAGATGAGACTGATGGATATGAGACATGGAGATCCATGAGACGTATAGCTAGATAATGGGGAGACGTGAAGGAGATGAGACTGGTGGATATGAGAGATGGAGATACATGAGACGTATAGATAGATAATGGGGAGACGTGAAGGAGATGAGACTGGTGGATATGAGAGATGGAGATACATGAGACGTATAGATAGATAAAGAGGAGACGTGAAGGAGATGAGACTGATGGATATGAGAGATGGAGATCCATGAGACGTATAGATAACGAGGAGACGTGAAGGAGATGAGACTGGTGGATATAAGAGATGGAGATACATGAGACGTATAGATAAAGAGGAGACGTGAAGGAGATGAGACTGATGGATATGAGAGATGGAGATCCATGAGACGTATAGATAGATAAAGAGGAGACGTGAAGGAGATGAGACTGGTGGATATGAGAGATGGAGATACATGAGACGTATAGATAACGAGGAGACGTGAAGGAGATGAGACTGGTGGATATGAGAGATGGAGATACATGAGACGTATAGATAGATAAAGAGGAGACGTGAAGGAGATGAGACTGGTGGATATGAGAGATGGAGATACATGAGACGTATAGATAAAGAGGAGACGTGAAGGAGATGAGACTGATGGATATGAGAGATGGAGATCCATGAGACGTATAGATAGATAACGAGGAGACGTGAAGGAGATGAGACTGGTGGATATGAGAGATGGAGATACATGAGACGTATAGATAGATAAAGAGGAGACGTGAAGGAGATGAGACTGATGGATATGAGAGATGGAGATACATGAGACGTATAGATAGATAACGAGGAGACGTGAAGGAAATGAGACTGGTGGATATGAGAGATGGAGATACATGAGACGTATAGATAGATAACGAGGAGACGTGAAGGAGATGAGACTGATGGATATGAGAGATGGAGATCCATGAGACGTATAGATAGATAAAGAGGAGACGTGAAGGAGATGAGACTGATGGATATGAGAGATGGAGATACATGAGACGTATAGATAACGAGGAGACGTGAAGGAGATGAGACTGGTGGATATGAGAGATGGAGATCCATGAGACGTATAGATAAAGAGGAGACGTGAAGGAGATGAGACTGGTGGATATGAGAGATGGAGATACATGAGACGTATAGATAACGAGGAGACGTGAAGGAGATGAGACTGATGGATATGAGAGATGGAGATCCATGAGACGTATAGATAGATAACGAGGAGACGTGAAGGAGATGAGACTGGTGGATATGAGAGATGGAGATCCATGAGACGTATAGATAAAGAGGAGACGTGAAGGAGATGAGACTGGTGAATATGAGAGATGGAGATACATGAGACGTATAGATAACGAGGAGACGTGAAGGAGATGAGACTGGTGGATATGAGAGATGGAGATCCATGAGACGTATAGATAGATAACGAGGAGACGTGAAGGAGATGAGACTGGTGGATATGAGAGATGGAAATCCATGAGATGTATAGATAACGAGGAGACGTGAAGGAGATGAGACTGGTGGATATGAGAGATGGAGATACATGAGACGTATAGATAACGAGGAGACGTGAAGGAGATGAGACTGGTGGATATGAGAGATGGAGATACATGAGACGTATAGATAACGAGGAGACGTGAAGGAGATGAGACTGGTGGATATGAGAGATGGAGATACATGAGACGTATAGATAACGAGGAGACGTGAAGGAGATGAGACTGATGGATATGAGAGATGGAGATCCATGAGACGTATAGCTAGATAATGGGGAGACGTGAAGGAGATGAGACTGGTGGATATGAGAGATGGAGATACATGAGACGTATAGATAGATAATGGGGAGACGTGAAGGAGATGAGACTGGTGGATATGAGAGATGGAGATACATGAGACGTATAGATAGATAAAGAGGAGACGTGAAGGAGATGAGACTGATGGATATGAGAGATGGAGATCCATGAGACGTATAGATAACGAGGAGACGTGAAGGAGATGAGACTGGTGGATATAAGAGATGGAGATACATGAGACGTATAGATAAAGAGGAGACGTGAAGGAGATGAGACTGATGGATATGAGAGATGGAGATCCATGAGACGTATAGATAGATAAAGAGGAGACGTGAAGGAGATGAGACTGGTGGATATGAGAGATGGAGATACATGAGACGTATAGATAACGAGGAGACGTGAAGGAGATGAGACTGGTGGATATGAGAGATGGAGATACATGAGACGTATAGATAGATAAAGAGGAGACGTGAAGGAGATGAGACTGGTGGATATGAGAGATGGAGATACATGAGACGTATAGATAAAGAGGAGACGTGAAGGAGATGAGACTGATGGATATGAGAGATGGAGATCCATGAGACGTATAGATAGATAACGAGGAGACGTGAAGGAGATGAGACTGGTGGATATGAGAGATGGAGATACATGAGACGTATAGATAGATAAAGAGGAGACGTGAAGGAGATGAGACTGATGGATATGAGAGATGGAGATACATGAGACGTATAGATAGATAACGAGGAGACGTGAAGGAAATGAGACTGGTGGATATGAGAGATGGAGATACATGAGACGTATAGATAGATAACGAGGAGACGTGAAGGAGATGAGACTGGTGGATATGAGAGATGGAGATACATGAGACGTATAATTAGATAAAGAGGAGACGTGAAGGAGATGAGACTGATGGATATGAGAGATGGAGATACATGAGACTTATAGATAACGAGGAGACGTGAAGGAGATGAGACTGGTGGATATGAGAGATGGAGATACATGAGACGTATAGATAGATAAAGAGGAGACGTGAAGGAGATGAGACTGATGGATATGAGAGATGGAGATCCATGAGACGTATAGATAGATAACGAGGAGACGTGAAGGAGATGAGACTGATGGATATGAGAGATGGAGATCCATGAGACGTATAGATAGATAAAGAGGAGACGTGAAGGAGATGAGACTGATGGATATGAGAGATGGAGATACATGAGACGTATAGATAACGAGGAGACGTGAAGGAGATGAGACTGGTGGATATGAGAGATGGAGATCCATGAGACGTATAGATAACGAGGAGACGTGAAGGAGATGAGACTGGTGGATATGAGAGATGGAGATCCATGAGACGTATAGATAAAGAGGAGACGTGAAGGAGATGAGACTGGTGGATATGAGAGATGGAGATACATGAGACGTATAGATAGATAAAGAGGAGACGTGAAGATGAGACTGGTGGATATGAGAGATGGAGATCCATGAGATGTATAGATAACGAGGAGACGTGAAGGAGATGAGACTGATGGATATGAGAGATGGAGATACATGAGACGTATAGATAAAGAGGAGACGTGAAGGAGATGAGACTGATGGATATGAGAGATGGAGATCCATGAGACGTATAGATAACGAGGAGACGTGAAGGAGATGAGACTGGTGGATATGAGAGATGGAGATACATGAGACGTATAGATAACGAGGAGACGTGAAGGAGATGAGACTGGTGGATATGAGAGATGGAGATACATGAGACGTATAGATAAAGAGGAGACGTGAAGGAGATGAGACTGATGGATATGAGAGATGGAGATCCATGAGACGTATAGATAGATAAAGAGGAGACGTGAAGGAGATTAGACTGATGGATATGAGAGATGGAGATACATGAGACGTATAGATAGATAAAGAGGAGACGTGAAGGAGATGAGACTGGTGGATATGAGAGATGGAGATACATGAGACATTTAGATAGATAACGAGGAGACGTGAAGGAAATGAGACTGGTGGATATGAGAGATGGAGATACATGAGACGTATAGATAGATAACGAGGAGACGTGAAGGAGATGAGACTGGTGGATATGAGAGATGGAGATACATGAGACGTATAGATAGATAAAGAGGAGACGTGAAGGAGATGAGACTGATGGATATGAGAGATGGAGATACATGAGACGTATAGATAACGAGGAGACGTGAAGGAGATGAGACTGGTGGATATGAGAGATGGAGATACATGAGACGTATAGATAGATAAAGAGGAGACGTGAAGGAGATGAGACTGATGGATATGAGAGATGGAGATACATGAGACGTATAGATAAAGAGGAGACGTGAAGGAGATGAGACTGGTGGATATGAGAGATGGAGATCCATGAGACGTATAGATAAAGAGGAGACGTGAAGGAGATGAGACTGGTGGATATGAGAGATGGAGATACATGAGACGTATAGATAAAGAGGAGACGTGAAGGAGATGAGACTGATGGATATGAGAGATGGAGATACATGAGACGTATAGATAGATAAAGAGGAGACGTGAAGGAGATGAGACTGATGGATATGAGAGATGGAGATCCATGAGACGTATAGATAACGAGGAGACGTGAAGGAGATGAGACTGGTGGATATGAGAGATGGAGATACATGAGACGTATAGATAAAGAGGAGACGTGAAGGAGATGAGACTGATGGATATGAGAGATGGAGATACATGAGACGTATAGATAACGAGGAGACGTGAAGGAGATGAGACTGGTGGATATGAGAGATGGAGATACATGAGACGTATAGATAACGAGGAGACGTGAAGGAGATGAGACTGGTGGATATGAGAGATGGAGATCCATGAGACGTATAGATAACGAGGAGACGTAAAGATGAGACTGGTGGATATGAGAGATGGAGATACATGAGACGTATAGATAGATAATGAGGAGACGTGAAGGAGATGAGACTGGTGGATATGAGAGATGGAGATACATGAGACGTATAGATAGATAAAGAGGAGACGTGAAGGAGATGAGACTGGTGGATATGAGAGATGGAGATACATGAGACGTATAGATAGATAACGAGGAGACGTGAAGGAGATGAGACTGATGGATATGAGAGATGGAGATACATGAGACGTATATATAGATAACGAGGAGACGTGAAGGAGATGAGAGTGGTGGATATGAGAGATGGAGATACATGAGACGTATAGATAGATAACGAGGAGACGTGAAGGAGATGAGACTGATGGATATGAGAGATGGAGATCCATGAGACGTATAGATAACGAGGAGACGTGAAGAAGATGAGACTGATGGATATGAGAGATGGAGATACATGAGACGTATAGATAGATAAAGAGGAGACGTGAAGGAGATGAGACTGATGGATATGAGAGATGGAGATCCATGAGACGTATAGATAAAGAGGAGACGTGAAGGAGATGAGACTGGTGGATATGAGAGATGGAGATACATGAGACGTATAGATAAAGAGGAGACGTGAAGGAGATGAGACTGATGGATATGAGAGATGGAGATACATGAGACGTATAGATAACGAGGAGACGTGAAGGAGATGAGACTGGTGGATATGAGAGATGGAGATACATGAGACGTATAGATAGATAATGAGGAGACGTGAAGGAGATGAGACTGGTGGATATGAGAGATGGAGATACATGAGACGTATAGATAGATAAAGAGGAGACGTGAAGGAGATGAGACTGGTGGATATGAGAGATGGAGATACATGAGACGTATAGATAACGAGGAGACGTGAAGGAGATGAGACTGATGGATATGAGAGATGGAGATACATGAGACGTATAGATAGATAATGAGGAGACGTGAAGGAGATGAGACTGGTGGATATGAGAGATGGAGATCCATGAGACGTATAGATAGATAAAGAGGAGACGTGAAGGAGATGAGACTGGTGGATATGAGAGATGGAGATCCATGAGACGTATAGATAGATAACGAGGAGACGTGAAGGAGATGAGACTGATGGATATGAGAGATGGAGGTACATGAGACGTATAGATAGATAACGAGGAGACGTGAAGGAGATGAGACTGGTGGATATGAGAGATGGAGATACATGAGACGTATAGATAACGAGGAGACGTGAAGGAGATGAGACTGATGGATATGAGAGATGGAGATCCATGAGACGTGTAGATAGATAGAGAGGGGACGTGAAGGAGATGAGACTGGTGGATATGAGAGATGGAGATACATGAGACGTATAGATAAAGAGGAGACGTGAAGGAGATGAGACTGATGGATATGAGAGATGGAGATCCATGAGACGTATAGATAACGAGGAGACGTGAAGGAGATGAGACTGGTGGATATGAGAGATGGAGATACATGAGACGTATAGATAAAGAGGAGACGTAAAGATGAGACTGGTGGATATGAGAGATGGAGATACATGAGACGTATAGATAACGAGGAGACGTGAAGGAGATGAGACTGATGGATATGAGAGATGGAGATCCATGAGATGTATAGATAACGAGGAGACGTGAAGGAGATGAGACTGATGGATATGAGAGATGGAGATACATGAGACGTATAGATAAAGAGGAGACGTGAAGGAGATGAGACTGATGGATATGAGAGATGGAGATCCATGAGACGTATAGATAACGAGGAGACGTGAAGGAGATGAGACTGGTGGATATGAGAGATGGAGATACATGAGACGTATAGATAGATAAAGAGGAGACGTGAAGGAGATGAGACTGGTGGATATGAGAGATGGAGATACATGAGACGTATAGATAGATAAAGAGGAGACGTGAAGGAGATGAGACTGATGGATATGAGAGATGGAGATACATGAGACGTTTAGATAGATAACGAGGAGACGTGAAGGAAATGAGACTGGTGGATATGAGAGATGGAGATACATGAGACGTATAGATAGATAACGAGGAGACGTGAAGGAGATGAGACTGGTGGATATGAGAGATGTAGATACATGAGACGTATAGATAAAGAGGAGACGTGAAGGAGATGAGACTGATGGATATGAGAGATGGAGATACATGAGACGTATAGATAACGAGGAGACGTGAAGGAGATGAGACTGATGGATATGAGAGATGGAGATCCATGAGACGTATAGATAACGAGGAGACGTGAAGGAGATGAGACTGATGGATATGAGAGATGGAGATCCATGAGATGTATAGATAACGAGGAGACGTGAAGGAGATGAGACTGATGGATATGAGAGATGGAGATACATGAGACGTATAGATAAAGAGGAGACGTGAAGGAGATGAGACTGATGGATATGAGAGATGGAGATCCATGAGACGTATAGATAACGAGGAGACGTGAAGGAGATGAGACTGGTGGATATGAGAGATGGAGATACATGAGACGTATAGATAGATAAAGAGGAGACGTGAAGGAGATGAGACTGGTGGATATGAGAGATGGAGATACATGAGACGTTTAGATAGATAACGAGGAGACGTGAAGGAAATGAGACTGGTGGATATGAGAGATGGAGATACATGAGACGTATAGATAGATAACGAGGAGACGTGAAGGAGATGAGACTGGTGGATATGAGAGATGGAGATACATGAGACGTATAGATAGATAAAGAGGAGACGTGAAGGAGATGAGACTGATGGATATGAGAGATGGAGATACATGAGACGTATAGATAACGAGGAGACGTGAAGGAGATGAGACTGGTGGATATGAGAGATGGAGATACATGAGACGTATAGATAGATAAAGAGGAGACGTGAAGGAGATGAGACTGGTGGATATGAGAGATGGAGATACATGAGACGTATAGATAGATAACGAGGAGACGTGAAGGAGATGAGACTGATGGATATGAGAGATGGAGATACATGAGACGTATAGATAAAGAGGAGACGTGAAGGAGATGAGACTGATGGATATGAGAGATGGAGATACATGAGACGTATAGATAGATAAAGAGGAGACGTGAAGGAGATGAGACTGGTGGATATGAGAGATGGAGATACATGAGACGTATAGATAACGAGGAGACGTGAAGGAGATGAGACTGATGGATATGAGAGATGGAGATACATGAGACGTATAGATAGATAAAGAGGAGACGTGAAGGAGATGAGACTGGTGGATATGAGAGATGGAGATACATGAGACGTATAGATAAAGAGGAGACGTGAAGGAGATGAGACTGATGGATATGAGAGATGGAGATACATGAGACGTATAGATAACGAGGAGACGTGAAGGAGATGAGACTGGTGGATATGAGAGATGGAGATACATGAGACGTATAGATAACGAGGAGACGTGAAGGAGATGAGACTGGTGGATATGAGAGATGGAGATCCATGAGACGTATAGATAACGAGGAGACGTAAAGATGAGACTGGTGGATATGAGAGATGGAGATACATGAGACGTATAGATAGATAATGAGGAGACGTGAAGGAGATGAGACTGGTGGATATGAGAGATGGAGATACATGAGACGTATAGATAGATAAAGAGGAGACGTGAAGGAGATGAGACTGATGGATATGAGAGATGGAGATACATGAGACGTATAGATAACGAGGAGACGTGAAGGAGATGAGACTGGTGGATATGAGAGATGGAGATACATGAGACGTGTAGATAGATAACGAGGAGACGTGAAGGAGATGAGACTGATGGATATGAGAGATGGAGATACATGAGACGTATAGATAGATAACGAGGAGACGTGAAGGAGATGAGACTGGTGGATATGAGAGATGGAGATACATGAGACGTATAGATAACGAGGAGACGTGAAGGAGATGAGACTGGTGGATATGAGAGATGGAGATACATGAGACGTATAGATAAAGAGGAGACGTGAAGGAGATGAGACTGATGGATATGAGAGATGGAGATACATGAGACGTATAGATAACGAGGAGACGTGAAGGAGATGAGACTGGTGGATATGAGAGATGGAGATACATGAGACGTATAGATAGATAATGAGGAGACGTGAAGCAGATGAGACTGGTGGATATGAGAGATGGAGATACATGAGACGTATAGATAGATAAAGAGGAGACGTGAAGGAGATGAGACTGGTGGATATGAGAGATGGAGATACATGAGACGTATAGATAACGAGGAGACGTGAAGGAGATGAGACTGGTGGATATGAGAGATGGAGATACATGAGACGTATAGATAGATAATGAGGAGACGTGAAGGAGATGAGACTGGTGGATATGAGAGATGGAGATCCATGAGACGTATAGATAGATAACGAGGAGACGTGAAGGAGATGAGACTGATGGATATGAGAGATGGAGGTACATGAGACGTATAGATAGATAACGAGGAGACGTGAAGGAGATGAGACTGGTGGATATGAGAGATGGAGATACATGAGACGTATAGATAACGAGGAGACGTGAAGGAGATGAGACTGATGGATATGAGAGATGGAGGTACATGAGACGTATAGATAGATAACGAGGAGACGTGAAGGAGATGAGACTGATGGATATGAGAGATGGAGATCCATGAGACGTGTAGATAGATAGAGAGGAGACGTGAAGGAGATGAGACTGGTGGATATGAGAGATGGAGATACATGAGACGTATAGATAGATAACGAGGAGATGTGAAGGAGATGAGACTGATGGATATGAGAGATGGAGATACATGAGACGTATAGATAAAGAGGAGACGTGAAGGAGATGAGACTGATGGATATGAGAGATGGAGATCCATGAGACGTATAGATAACGAGGAGACGTGAAGGAGATGAGACTGGTGGATATGAGAGATGGAGATACATGAGACGTATAGATAAAGAGGAGACGTAAAGATGAGACTGGTGGATATGAGAGATGGAGATCCATGAGATGTATAGATAACGAGGAGACGTGAAGGAGATGAGACTGATGGATATGAGAGATGGAGATACATGAGACGTATAGATAACGAGGAGACGTGAAGGAGATGAGACTGGTGGATATGAGAGATGGAGATACATGAGACGTATAGATAACGAGGAGACGTGAAGGAGATGAGACTGATGGATATGAGAGATGGAGATACATGAGACGTATAGATAGATAAAGAGGAGACGTGAAGGAGATGAGACTGATGGATATGAGAGATGGAGATCCATGAGACGTATAGATAACGAGGAGACGTGAAGGAGATGAGACTGGTGGATATGAGAGATGGAGATACATGAGACGTATAGATAAAGAGGAGACGTGAAGGAGATGAGACTGATGGATATGAGAGATGGAGATCCATGAGACGTATAGATAGATAAAGAGGAGACGTGAAGGAGATGAGACTGGTGGATATGAGAGATGGAGATACATGAGATGTATAGATAAAGAGGAGACGTGAAGGAGATGAGACTGATGGATATGAGAGATGGAGATCCATGAGACGTATAGATAGATAAAGAGGAGACGTGAAGGAGATGAGACTGATGGATATGAGAGATGGAGATACATGAGACGTATAGATAGATAAAGAGGAGACGTGAAGGAGATGAGACTGATGGATATGAGAGATGGAGATACATGAGACGTATAGATAGATAACGAGGAGACGTGAAGGAGATGAGACTGGTGGATATGAGAGATGGAGATACATGAGACGTATAGATAGATAAAGAGGAGACGTGAAGGAGATGAGACTGATGGATATGAGAGATGGAGATACATGAGACGTATAGATAACGAGGAGACGTGAAGGAGATGAGACTGGTGGATATGAGAGATGGAGATACATGAGACGTATAGATAGATAAAGAGGAGACGTGAAGGAGATGAGACTGATGGATATGAGAGATGGAGATACATGAGACGTATAGATAACGAGGAGACGTGAAGGAGATGAGACTGGTGGATATGAGAGATGGAGATCCATGAGACGTATAGATAACGAGGAGACGTGAAGGAGATGAGACTGGTGGATATGAGAGATGGAGATACATGAGACGTATAGATAAAGAGGAGACGTGAAGGAGATGAGACTGATGGATATGAGAGATGGAGATACATGAGACGTATAGATAACGAGGAGACGTGAAGGAGATGAGACTGGTGGATATGAGAGATGGAGATACATGAGACGTGTAGATAGATAACGAGGAGACGTGAAGGAGATGAGACTGATGGATATGAGAGATGGAGATACATGAGACGTATAGATAGATAACGAGGAGACGTGAAGGAGATGAGACTGATGGATATGAGAGATGGAGATCCATGAGACGTATAGATAGATAAAGAGGAGACGTGAAGGAGATGAGACTCTTGGATATGAGAGATGGAGATACATGAGACGTATAGATAGATAACGAGGAGACGTGAAGGAGATGAGACTGGTGGATATGAGAGATGGAGATACATGAGACGTATAGATAAAGAGGAGACGTGAAGGAGATGAGACTGATGGATATGAGAGATGGAGATACATGAGACGTATAGATAGATAACGAGGAGACGTGAAGGAGATGAGACTGGTGGATATGAGAGATGGAGATACATGAGACGTATAGATAAAGAGGAGACGTAAAGATGAGACTGGTGGATATGAGAGATGGAGATACATGAGACGTATAGATAACGAGGAGACGTGAAGGAGATGAGACTGATGGATATGAGAGATGGAGATCCATGAGACGTATAGATAACGAGGAGACGTGAAGGAGATGAGACTGATGGATATGAGAGATGGAGATCCATGAGACGTATAGATAACGAGGAGACGTGAAGGAGATGAGACTGATGGATATGAGAGATGGAGATCCATGAGATGTATAGATAACGAGGAGACGTGAAGGAGATGAGACTGATGGATATGAGAGATGGAGATACATGAGACGTATAGATAGATAAAGAGGAGACGTGAAGGAGATGAGACTGGTGGATATGAGAGATGGAGATCCATGAGACGTATAGATAACGAGGAGACGTGAAGGAGATGAGACTGATGGATATGAGAGATGGAGATCCATGAGATGTATAGATAACGAGGAGACGTGAAGGAGATGAGACTGATGGATATGAGAGATGGAGATCCATGAGATGTATAGATAACGAGGAGACGTGAAGGAGATGAGACTGATGGATATGAGAGATGGAGATCCATGAGACGTATAGATAGATAAAGAGGAGACGTGAAGGAGATGAGACTCTTGGATATGAGAGATGGAGATACATGAGACGTATAGATAGATAACGAGGAGACGTGAAGGAGATGAGACTGGTGGATATGAGAGATGGAGATACATGAGACGTATAGATAACAAGGAGACGTGAAGGAGATGAGACTGATGGATATGAGAGATGGAGATCCATGAGACGTGTAGATAGATAGAGAGGAGACGTGAAGGAGATGAGACTGGTGGATATGAGAGATGGAGATACATGAGACGTATAGATAAAGAGGAGACGTGAAGGAGATGAGACTGATGGATATGAGAGATGGAGATCCATGAGACGTATAGATAACGAGGAGACGTGAAGGAGATGAGACTGGTGGATATGAGAGATGGAGATACATGAGACGTATAGATAAAGAGGAGACGTAAAGATGAGACTGGTGGATATGAGAGATGGAGATACATGAGACGTATAGATAACGAGGAGACGTGAAGGAGATGAGACTGATGGATATGAGAGATGGAGATCCATGAGACGTATAGATAACGAGGAGACGTGAAGGAGATGAGACTGATGGATATGAGAGATGGATATACATGAGACGTATAGATAGATAACGAGGAGACGTGAAGGAGATGAGACTGGTGGATATGAGAGATGGATATACATGAGACGTATAGATAGATAACGAGGAGACGTGAAGGAGATGAGACTGATGGATATGAGAGATGGAGATACATGAGACGTATAGATAAAGAGGAGACGTGAAGGAGATGAGACTGATGGATATGAGAGATGGAGATACATGAGACGTATAGATAGATTACGAGGAGACGTGAAGGAGATGAGACTGGTGGATATGAGAAACATATATGAGATAGAATGAGAGGTACGAAGGAGAAAGACAGATAAATATGAGAGATAAATCCATCGATAGATAAATTCTGAATAGAGCTTAGAATATTAACTATGACATATAAGATCGTCCTCCTCCAGATCCCTGACCTAACCCCCAATACCCTCCCACACACACACATGTCATCTCTGATACTTCTCTTATCTCTTCTCACAACCATCTCCAATATTCCTCTCCTGCCTCCCGCTTGCTCTGGGACTCGCTACCGTCACACATCAGACTGTCCTCTACAATCACAACTCCAATCTGAACCTGAAAACCTTCCTCATTAGGAAAGCCTCCCCCCTCCAGAGCTCCTGCTGCCACCATCTGAGCAGGTTCTTGAGGACCTCTACTGTCCATCTTACATGGTCCTCGGTGGGTCACTCTCTAGTTCTTGCACTGGTTTGTATGTGAATAGTGTTCTATAATACCAGTTCTATAGTGTGACAGGTCTCATGTACTCACCTGATATCAGAAGCAGAGTCAGCGTCCAGTAGAGAGCCCAGGCCGTCCCAGAGGTCATGGCTCCTCGCTCCCAGCATCTCATTATAACTTCTCCTTGTGATGTTGGATTGAGGTCAGTGGCGAGCTGAGTGGTGAGACCTCGCACCGCGCCAGAGACTTATTACAGTAATGTGTGTATACAAACAATGAGCAGACGCTGAGGACTGAAAGGAAACCTGATCTGAGCCGGACACGTCAGGTCCCGTAACCAAATTATATCGAACTGGAGAAGTCACAGAACAAAGACAAGGAAAGTGAGAAGGGGCGAAATACAAAAACATTCAGCCATAGTCCTAAAAGGGGAAGTGCAATGAGGAGATCCCCTTTATAGACCATTATGTGCAAATGAACGGGAACAAGAGGGACATTAGGAAAATAATTGCAAATATTGTCCCCAAGTGTCATGAGGTGAAGTCACCCACAGTCTTACCTTTAAGGGTTTCTCCATGGAGGACTTACTTATAGTGTCTCTTCCAATGGCTGCACACAGCACCCTGGGCTAAGGAGTCACCCAACCAGTGTTCCGTCATCACCTCCCCCAGACATGTCCTCCATAGCTGACCCGTCCACTATCCTTTACCTCCACTCCTCGTATAGGTTATAGGTTCCTGTGATCAGGACTCATCCTCCACCTCTTGTATCTCCTATGGATAAGACCACGAATGACTCCTTGAACGAGGTCAACCTCCAATAGGAGAAGGAGTTCACCCGCTCTGTTGTATTCCCACACGCACGGCATCCCAGGGTCATAAGATAAGGGGGTCATAAGATAAAGGGGTCATAAGATAAGGGGGTCATAAGATAAGGGGGTCATAAGATAAGGGGGTCATAAGATAAGGGGGTCATAAGATAAGGGGGTCATAAGATAAGGGGGTCATAAGATAAGGGGGTCATAAGATTTCACTTGACAAGCCTTGAGCCCATGAGATTCTATCAGGAGAGAAGGCAGGGCCAGACCAGGACAGGTGAGTGTAATACTTTCATTATTGTCTACGTATTTTCGGGATTCCGGGGTCTGTGCTGATTATATTGATGTCCTGCAGGAGTCCTGTGGTGGAGTTTTATTTCAATTAATGTTTTTTTTAATGTCTTTATGTCTAGTTTTTTCTTTGTTTTTTTTTTTACTTCATTAGTAGAGATGAGGGAACAGTAAGATATTCGATATTCGTTATTCGTTCCGAATATCATCTGAATATGTGACTATTGGAAGGAATATCGAGCCCCATTATAGTCTATGGGAGAAAATGCTTCATTTCAGGGGATCCCACCATTCACCTCAGGAGGGTCACCAAGTCCACTATGACACCCCAGGAAATGATGCAACACCTCTGCAATGTAACTGGGCCAGCAGGGGGCGCATGTTTGGGGGCATCTAACACACTGGGACAGCAGGGGGAGCATGTCTGGGGGCATCTAACACACTGGGACAGCAGGGGGCGCATGTCTGGGGGCATCTAACACACTGGGACAGCAGGGGGAGCATGTCTGGGGGCATCTAACACACTGGGACAGCAGGGGGCGCATGTCTGGGGGCATCTAACACACTGGGACAGCAGGGGGAGCATGTCTGGGGGCATCTAACACACTGGGACAGCAGGGGGCGCATGTTTGGGGGCATCTAACACACTGGGACAGCAGGGGGAGCATGTCTGGGGGCATCTAACACACTGGGACAGCAGGGGGCGCATGTCTGGGGGCATCTAACACACTGGGACAGCAGGGGGAGCATGTCTGGGGGCATCTAACACACTGGGACAGCAGGGGGCGCATGTCTGGGGGCATCTAACACACTGGGACAGCAGGGGGAGCATGTCTGGGGGCATCTAACACACTGGGACAGCAGGGGGCGCATGTCTGGGGGCATCTAACACACTGGGACAGCAGGGGGCGCATGTCTGGGGGCATCTAACACACTGGGACAGCAGGGGGAGCATGTCTGGGGGCATCTAACACACTGGGACAGCAGGGGGCGCATGTCTGGGGGCATCTAACATGCCCAAGTCCCTGTATTATGTCGGGATCCCTCTCAGCTTGTGATATGCGGGAGCTGATCTCTTCCCATAGGAATGCATTGAACAGCGTTGATTGGCCGAATGCCATACAGAGTACAGCATCCGGCCAATCAACGCTGGTTCTGCCGGAGGAGGCGGAGTCTAAGATCAGACCACAATGGAGACTGCTGTGGACCGATCAGTGCCGCACCTCCCATGAGGCGACCTGAAGCGAGCGCTATGGCAGGGCCCCAGGGAGGGCGGCATTTTTGCTTACCTAAGCCAGTCCAGGACAAGCTGTCCTGGGACTGGCTTAGCACTGAGCGGTGGATTGGGGAGGCCACTGGAGCAGCGCTGCTCCAGTGGCCTCCCCTCACACTCAGGCAGAGAGCAGGTCCTCTCCCTGCCTGTTCTCTGCCTGCGAACGTCGCTAAGCCCCGCCCCCTTCGCTTCACTTTGCCCCCCTCCTCCCGGGGGGAGGGGGGTGGCTTTCTGTCATCCGCCTCGGGCGGCGGAAAGGGCAGGTTCACCCCTGGAACCGATCTTAGACTCCGCCTCCACTGGCAGAACCAGCTTTGATTGGCTGAATGCTGTACCCTATGGCATTCGGCCAATTAACGCTGGCCAATGCATTCCTATGCCGAGATGTAGCAGAGCTGAGTGCGCTGAACCCTGCAAACAGTCGACAGCAAATGATCTTTTCACTGATGAGATATTGTGGTTGTTACGTGAGAGGCGGCAGAAGACGCGGCTGCTCCGATATTCTCTGCACATGAAATGTGATTGGACCTACAGGAGAGGTTTTACATCCGACCTCTCCCAACTGTACCTTCTGCCGATCCTATGACTGGCGCCCCCCAGTGTAATCCTCTAGGGAGCACCCCCTGAGTATGGCAGCTAAAGGGAGCCCCTAATTCTATTACCCCTGATTACTACTCTTCTAGGCTGCTCCCATTCCTCTAGGGGGCGCTCTCCATCTTCTGTAGAGCCTATAACTGCATGGCCTGTTGTTAGAGCCGGTGATAAGGATTAGATTGGTGGCCCTGACTAGCTGAAGGGGTCCTGGTGCTCATGGACATCACAGGCTCTTGCCCCCTGGTTTGGATCCACAAATTCGGCACATTGTGAGGTCCCTGGTATTGCAGCGGGTCACGTTTACTTTCATGTGACAACTCTTGAATATCTTGCAACACCACTGTGACGTCAGATACAATGTAAGTCAGCGACATACCGCCATGTAGACTGTGAAGAGGCCGCAGTTCTTACAGGAGCGACATGAGCCCAAACATGTGGTTGGTGGGGAATATATTGTATAACAACAGCAAAAGAAAGCACAGAATACACATAATATATACCGCACAACCGTGCACATCAGTATATACAGACCGCAGGAAGGTACCAGGAAGTGCAGCTACAGCAGGACACAGAGGACTTACTTATGCACAATCTTCTGTTTGCTTTCACAGAATGGACTCAGTGTTATCTGTGTGTTTACAAAGACAAATAACAGACCGGGCTTTATCAGCAAGCTGCAGAGGAACGTAAATTCGTAACAGTAGTGAAGCCATGTCATTTACCGGGATAGAAAGTAGCCCATGTGTTACAATCTATCTATCTGCCAAATCTCATCCAAATCCGTTTAGTAGGAATAGGAATTAGTAGGAAGGATAGCATAGGATCACCACAGTGTGAATGTGCATCTATATGTGTGTGTACTGTGTGGCGGCACTACTTATGTGTACAGTATGGCACTACAGTGTGAATGTGCATCTATATGTGTGTGTACTGTGTGGTGGCACTACTTATGTGTACAGTATGGCACTACAGTGTGAATGTACTTCTATATGTATGTGTACTGTGTGGCGGCACTACTTATGTGTACAGTATGGCACCACAGTGTGAATGTGCATCTATATGTGTGTGTACTGTGTGGCGGCACTACTTATGTGTACAGTATGGCACTACAGTGTGAATGTGCATCTATATGTGTGTGTACTGTGTGGTGGCACTACTTATGTGTACAGTATGGCACTACAGTGTGAATGTACTTCTATATGTATGTGTACTGTGTGGCGGCACTACTTATGTGTACAGTATGGCACCACAGTGTGAATGTACTTCTATATGTATGTGTACTGTGTGGCGGCACTACTTATGTGTACAGTATGGCACCACAGTGTGAATGTACTTCTATATGTATGTGTACTGTGTGGCGGCACTACTTATGTGTACAGTATGGCACTACAGTGTGAATGTACTTCTATATGTATGTGTACTGTGTGGCGGCACTACTTATGTGTACAGTATGGCACTACAGTGTGAATGTGCATCTATATGTGTGTGTACTGTGTGGCGGCACTACTTATGTGTACAGTATGGCACTACAGTGTGAATGTACTTCTATATGTGTGTGTACTGTGTGGCGGCACTACTTATGTGTACAGTATGGAACTACAGTGTGAATGTGCATCTATATGTATGTGTACTGTGTGGTGGCACTACTTATGTGTACAGTATGGCACTACAGTGTGAATGTACTTCTATATGTATGTGTACTGTGTGGCGGCACTACTTATGTGTACAGTATGGCACTACAGTGTGAATGTACTTCTATATGTATGTGTACTGTGTGGCAGCACTACTTATGTGTACAGTATGGCACTACAGTGTGAATGTACTTCTATATGTATGTGTACTGTGTGGTGGCACTACTTATGTGTACAGTATGGCACTACAGTGTGAATGTACTTCTATATGTATGTGTACTGTGTGGCGGCACTACTTATGTGTACAGTATGGCACTACAGTGTGAATGTGCATCTATATGTGTGTGTACTGTGTGGCGGCAATACTTATGTGTACAGTATGGCACCACAGTGTGAATGTGCATCTATATGTGTGTGTACTGTGTGGCGGCACTACTTATGTGTACAGTATGGCACCACAGTGTGAATGTGCATCTATATGTATGTGTACTGTGTGGCGGCACTACTTATGTGTACAGTATGGCACTACAGTGTGAATGTACTTCTATATGTGTGTGTACTGTGTGGCGGCACTACTTATGTGTACAGTATGGCACTACAGTGTGAATGTACTTCTATATGTATGTGTACTGTGTGGCGGCACTACTTATGTGTACAGTATGGCACCACAGTGTGAATGTACTTCTATATGTGTGTGTACTGTGTGGCGGCACTACTTATGTGTACAGTATGGCACCACAGTGTGAATGTGCATCTATATGTATGTGTACTGTGTGGCAGCACTACTTATGTGTACAGTATGGCACCACAGTGTGAATGTACTTCTATATATATATGTGTACTGTGTGGCGGCACTACTTATGTGTACAGTATGGCACCACAGTGTGAATGTGCATCTATATGTATGTGTACTGTGTGGCAGCACTACTTATGTGTACAGTATGGCACCACAGTGTGAATGTGCATCTATATGTATGTGTACTGTGTGGCGGCACTACTTATGTGTACAGTATGGCACCACAGTGTGAATGTGCATCTATATGTATGTGTACTGTGTGGCAGCACTACTTATGTGTACAGTATGGCACCACAGTGTGAATGTACTTCTATATGTATGTGTACTGTGTGGCGGCACTACTTATGTGTACAGTATGGCACCACAGTGTGAATGTACTTCTATATGTATGTGTACTGTGTGGCGGCACTACTTATGTGTACAGTATGGCACCACAGTGTGAATGTACTTCTATATGTATGTGTACTGTGTGGCGGCACTACTTATGTGTACAGTATGGCACCACAGTGTGAATGTACTTCTATATGTGTGTGTACTGTGTGGCGGCACTACTTATGTGTACAGTATGGCACCACAGTGTGAATGTACTTCTATATGTGTGTGTACTGTGTGGTGGCACTACTTATGTGTACAGTATGGCACTACAGTGTGAATGTACTTCTATATGTATGTGTACTGTGTGGCGGCACTACTTATGTGTACAGTATGGCACTACAGTGTGAATGTACTTCTATATGTGTGTGTACTGTGTGGCGGCACTACTTATGTGTACAGTATGGTACTACAGTGTGAATGTACTTCTATATGTGTGTGTACTGTGTGGCGGCACTACTTATGTGTACAGTATGGCACCACAGTGTGAATGTACTTCTAAATGTATGTGTACTGTGTGGCGGCACTACTTATGTGTACAGTATGGCACCACAGTGTGAATGTACTTCTATATGTATGTGTACTGTGTGGCGGCACTACTTATGTGTACAGTATGGCACTACAGTGTGAATGTGCATCTATATGTATGTGTACTGTGTGGCGGCACTACTTATGTGTACAGTATGGCACCACAGTGTGAATGTGCATCTATATGTGTGTGTACTGTGTGGTGGCACTACTTATGTGTACAGTATGGCACCACAGTGTGAATGTACTTCTATATGTATGTGTACTGTGTGGTGGCACTACTTATGTGTACAGTATGGCACTACAGTGTGAATGTACTTCTATATGTATGTGTACTGTGTGGCAGCACTACTTATGTGTACAGTATGGCACCACAGTGTGAATGTACTTCTATATGTATGTGTACTGTGTGGTGGCACTACTTATGTGTACAGTATGGCACTACAGTGTGAATGTACTTCTATATGTGTGTGTACTGTGTGGCGGCACTACTTATGTGTACAGTATGGCACTACAGTGTGAATGTGCATCTATATGTATGTGTACTGTGTGGCGGCACTACTTATGTGTACAGTATGGCACTACAGTGTGAATGTACTTCTATATGTATGTGTACTGTGTGGCGGCACTACTTATGTGTACAGTATGGCACTACAGTGTGAATGTGCATCTATATGTATGTGTACTGTGTGGCGGCACTACTTATGTGTACAGTATGGCACTACAGTGTGAATGTACTTCTATATGTATGTGTACTGTGTGGCGGCACTACTTATGTGTACAGTATGGCACCACAGTGTGAATGTACTTCTATATGTATGTGTACTTTGTGGCGGCACTACTTATGTGTACAGTATGGCACTACAGTGTGAATGTACTTCTATATGTATGTGTACTGTGTGGCGGCACTACTTATGTGTACAGTATGGCACCACAGTGTGAATGTACTTCTATATGTGTGTGTACTGTGTGGCGGCACTACTTATCTGTGCAGTATGGCACCACAGTGTGAATGTACTTCTATATGTATGTGTACTGTGTGGCGGCACTACTTATGTGTACAGTATGGCACTACAGTGTGAATGTGCATCTATATGTATGTGTACTGTGTGGCGGCACTACTTATCTGTGCAGTATGGCACCACAGTGTGAATGTACTTCTATATGTATGTGTACTGTGTGGCGGCACTACTTATGTGTACAGTATGGCACTACAGTGTGAATGTACTTCTATATGTGTGTGTACTGTGTGGCGGCACTACTTATGTGTACAGTATGGCACCACAGTGTGAATGTACTTCTATATGTGTGTGTACTGTGTGGCGGCACTACTTATGTGTACAGTATGGCACCACAGTGTGAATGTACTTCTATATGTATGTGTACTGTGTGGCGGCACTACTTATGTGTACAGTATGGCACCACAGTGTGAATGTACTTCTATATGTATGTGTACTGTGTGGTGGCACTACTTATGTGTACAGTATGGCACTACAGTGTGAATGTACTTCTATATGTATGTGTACTGTGTGGCGGCACTACTTATGTGTACAGTATGGCACCACAGTGTGAATGTACTTCTATATATGTATGTGTACTGTGTGGCGGCACTACTTATGTGTACAGTATGGCACTACAGTGTGAATGTACTTCTATATGTATGTGTACTGTGTGGTGGCACTACTTATGTGTACAGTATGGCACTACAGTGTGAATGTACTTCTATATGTATGTGTACTGTGTGGCGGCACTACTTATGTGTACAGTATGGCACTACAGTGTGAATGTACTTCTATATGTATGTGTACTGTGTGGTGGCACTACTTATGTGTACAGTATGGCACCACAGTGTGAATGTACTTCTATATGTATGTGTACTGTGTGGTGGCACTACTTATGTGTACAGTATGGCACTACAGTGTGAATGTACTTCTATATGTATGTGTACTGTGTGGCGGCACTACTTATGTGTACAGTATGGCACTACAGTGTGAATGTACTTCTATATGTGTGTGTACTGTGTGGCGGCACTACTTATGTGTACAGTATGGCACCACAGTGTGAATGTGCATCTATATGTATGTGTACTGTGTGGTGGCACTACTTATGTGTACAGTATGGCACCACAGTGTGAATGTACTTCTATATGTATGTGTACTGTGTGGCGGCACTACTTATGTGTACAGTATGGCACTACAGTGTGAATGTGCATCTATATGTATGTGTACTGTGTGGCGGCACTACTTATGTGTACAGTATGGCACTACAGTGTGAATGTACTTTTATATGTGTGTGTACTGTGTGGCGGCACTACTTATGTGTACAGTATGGCACTACAGTGTGAATGTACTTCTATATGTACGTGTACTGTATGGCGGCACTACTTATGTGTACAGTATGGCACCACAGTGTGAATGTACTTCTATATGTATGTGTACTGTGTGGTGGCACTACTTATGTGTACAGTATGGCACTACAGTGTGAATGTACTTCTATATGTATGTGTACTGTGTGGTGGCACTACTTATGTGTACAGTATGGCACTACAGTGTGAATGTTCTTCTATATGTGTGTGTACTGTGTGGCGGCACTACTTATGTGTACAGTATGGCACTACAGTGTGAATGTACTTCTATATGTGTGTGTACTGTGTGGTGGCACTACTTATGTGTACAGTATGGCACCACAGTGTGAATGTGCATCTATATGTGTGTGTACTGTGTGGCGGCACTACTTATGTGTACAGTATGGCACCACAGTGTGAATGTACTTCTATATGTGTGTGTACTGTGTGGCGGCACTACTTATGTGTACAGTATGGCACCACAGTGTGAATGTACTTCTATATGTATGTGTACTGTGTGGCGGCACTACTTATGTGTACAGTATGGCACTACAGTGTGAATGTACTTCTATATGTGTGTGTACTGTGTGGCGGCACTACTTATGTGTACAGTATGGCACTACAGTGTGAATGTACTTCTATATGTATGTGTACTGTGTGGCGGCACTACTTATGTGTACAGTATGGCACTACAGTGTGAATGTACTTCTATATGTATGTGTACTGAGTGGCGGCACTACTTATGTGTACAGTATGGCACCACAGTGTGAATGTACTTCTATATGTGTGTGTGTACTGTGTGGCGGCACTACTTATGTGTACAGTATGGCACTACAGTGTGAATGTACTTCTATATGTATGTGTACTGTGTGGTGGCACTACTTATGTGTACAGTATGGCACTACAGTGTGAATGTACTTCTATATGTATGTGTACTGTGTGGCGGCACTACTTATGTGTACAGTATGGCACTACAGTGTGAATGTACTTCTATATGTATGTGTACTGTGTGGCGGCACTACTTATGTGTACAGTATGGCACCACAGTGTGAATGTACTTCTATATGTATGTGTACTGTGTGGTGGCACTACTTATGTGTACAGTATGGCACTACAGTGTGAATGTACTTCTATATGTATGTGTACTGTGTGGCGGCACTACTTATGTGTACAGTATGGCACCACAGTGTGAATGTACTTCTATATGTATGTGTACTGTGTGGTGGCACTACTTATGTGTACAGTATGGCACTACAGTGTGAATGTACTTCTATATGTATGTGTACTGTGTGGCGGCACTACTTATGTGTACAGTATGGCACTACAGTGTGAATGTACTTCTATATGTATGTGTACTGTGTGGTGGCACTACTTATGTGTACAGTATGGCACTACAGTGTGAATGTACTTCTATATGTATGTGTACTGTGTGGCGGCACTACTTATGTGTACAGTATGGCACTACAGTGTGAATGTACTTCTATATGTATGTGTACTGTGTGGCGGCACTACTTATGTGTACAGTATGGCACTACAGTGTGAATGTACTTCTATATGTGTGTGTACTGTGTGGCGGCACTACTTATGTGTACAGTATGGCACCACAGTGTGAATGTACTTCTATATGTGTGTGTACTGTGTGGTGGCACTACTTATGTGTACAGTATGGCACTACAGTGTGAATGTGCATCTATATGTATGTGTACTGTGTGGCGGCACTACTTATGTGTACAGTATGGCACTACAGTGTGAATGTACTTCTATATGTATGTGTACTGTGTGGCGGCACTACTTATGTGTACAGTATGGCACCACAGTGTGAATGTACTTCTATATGTATGTGTACTGTGTGGCGGCACTACTTATGTGTACAGTATGGCACCACAGTGTGAATGTGCATCTATATGTATGTGTACTGTGTGGCGGCACTACTTATGTGTACAGTATGGCACTACAGTGTGAATGTGCATCTATATGTATGTGTACTGTGTGGCGGCACTACTTATGTGTACAGTATGGCACTACAGTGTGAATGTGCATCTATATGTATGTGTACTGTGTGGCGGCACTACTTATGTGTACAGTATGGCACTACAGTGTGAATGTACTTTTATATGTGTGTGTACTGTGTGGCGGCACTACTTATGTGTACAGTATGGCACTACAGTGTGAATGTACTTCTATATGTACGTGTACTGTATGGCGGCACTACTTATGTGTACAGTATGGCACCACAGTGTGAATGTACTTCTATATGTATGTGTACTGTGTGGCGGCACTACTTATGTGTACAGTATGGCACCACAGTGTGAATGTGCATCTATATGTGTGTGTACTGTGTGGCGGCACTACTTATGTGTACAGTATGGCACCACAGTGTGAATGTACTTCTATATGTATGTGTACTGTGTGGCGGCACTACTTATGTGTACAGTATGGCACTACAGTGTGAATGTACTTCTATATGTATGTGTACTGTGTGGCGGCACTACTTATGTGTACAGTATGGCACTACAGTGTAAATGTACTTCTATATGTATGTGTACTGTGTGGCGGCACTACTTATGTGTACAGTATGGCACTACAGTGTGAATGTACTTCTATATGTGTGTGTACTGTGTGGTGGCACTACTTATGTATACAGTATGGCACCACAGTGTGAATGTGCATCTATATGTGTGTGTACTGTGTGGCGGCACTACTTATGTGTACAGTATGGCACCACAGTGTGAATGTACTTCTATATGTGTGTGTACTGTGTGGTGGCACTACTTATGTGTACAGTATGGCACTACAGTGTGAATGTACTTCTATATGTGTGTGTACTGTGTGGCGGCACTACTTATGTGCACAGTATGGCACCACAGTGTGAATGTGCATCTATATGTATGTGTACTGTGTGGTAGCACTATTTATGTGTACAGTATGGCACTACAGTGTGAATGTACTTCTATATGTGTGTGTACTGTGTGGCGGCACTACTTATCTGTGCAGTATGGCACTACAGTGTGAATGTACTTCTATATGTATGTGTACTGTGTGGCGGCACTACTTGTTTGTACAGTATGGCACTACAGTGTGAATGTACTTCTATATGTATGTGTACTGTGTGGCGGCACTACTTATGTGTACAGTATGGCACTACAGTGTGAATGTACTTCTATATGTATGTGTACTGTGTGGCGGCACTACTTGTTTGTACAGTATGGCACTACAGTGTGAATGTACTTCTATATGTATGTGTACTGTGTGGCGGCACTACTTATGTGTACAGTATGGCACTACAGTGTGAATGTACTTCTATATGTATGTGTACTGTGTGGCGGCACTACTTATGTGTACAGTATGGCACTACAGTGTGAATGTACTTCTATATGTATGTGTACTGTGTGGTGGCACTACTTATGTGTACAGTATGGCACTACAGTGTGAATGTACTTCTATATGTATGTGTACTGTGTGGCGGCACTACTTATGTGTACAGTATGGCACCACAGTGTGAATGTACTTCTATATGTAGGTGTACTGTGTGGCGGCACTACTTATGTGTACAGTATGGCACTACAGTGTGAATGTACTTCTATATGTATGTGTACTGTGTGGTGGCACTACTTATGTGTACAGTATGGCACTACAGTGTGAATGTACTTCTATATGTGTGTTTACTGTGTGGCGGCACTACTTATGTGTACAGTATGGCACTACAGTGTGAATGTGCATCTATATGTGTGTGTACTGTGTGGCAGCACTACTTATGTGTACAGTATGGCACTACAGTGTGAATGTACTTCTATATGTGTGTTTACTGTGTGGCGGCACTACTTATGTGTACAGTATGGCACTACAGTGTGAATGTGCATCTATATGTGTGTGTACTGTGTGGCAGCACTACTTATGTGTACAGTATGGCACCACAGTGTGAATGTACTTCTATATGTATGTGTACTGTGTGGCGGCACTACTTATGTGTACAGTATGGCACTACAGTGTGAATGTGCATCTATATGTGTGTGTACTGTGTGGCGGCACTACTTATGTGTACAGTATGGCACTACAGTGTGAATGTGCATCTATATGTATGTGTACTGTGTGGCGGCACTACTTATGTGTACAGTATGGCACTACAGTGTGAATGTGCATCTATATGTATGTGTACTGTGTGGCGGCACTACTTATGTGTACAGTATGGCACCACAGTGTGAATGTACTTCTATATGTATGTGTACTGTGTGGCGGCACTACTTATGTGTACAGTATGGCACTACAGTGTGAATGTGCATCTATATGTATGTGTACTGTGTGGCGGCACTACTTATGTGTACAGTATGGCACCACAGTGTGAATGTACTTCTATATGTGTGTGTACTGTGTGGCGGCACTACTTATGTGTACAGTATGGCACTACAGTGTGAATGTACTTCTATATGTATGTGTACTGTGTGGCGGCACTACTTATGTGTACAGTATGGCACCACAGTGTGAATGTGCATCTATATGTATGTGTACTGTGTGGCGGCACTACTTATGTATACAGTATGGCACCACAGTGTGAATATACTTCTATATGTGTGTGTACTGTGTGGCGGCACTACTTATGTGCACAGTATGGCACCACAGTGTGAATGTGCATCTATATATGTGTGTACTGTGTGGCGGCACTACTTATGTGTACAGTATGGCACCACAGTGTGAATGTGCATCTATATGTGTGTGTACTGTGTGGCGGCACTACTTATGTGTACAGTATGGCACTACAGTGTGAATGTACTTCTATATGTGTGTGTACTGTGTGGCGGAACTACTTATGTGTACAGTATGGCACCACAGTGTGAATGTACTTCTATATGTATGTGTACTGTGTGGCGGCACTACTTATGTGTACAGTATGGCACTACAGTGTGAATGTGCATCTATATGTATGTGTACTGTGTGGCGGCACTACTTATGTGTACAGTATGGCACCACAGTGTGAATGTGCATCTATATGTGTGTGTACTGTGTGGCGGCACTACTTATGTGTACAGTATGGCACTACAGTGTGAATGTACTTCTATATGTGTGTGTACTGTGTGGCGGAACTACTTATGTGTACAGTATGGCACCACAGTGTGAATGTGCATCTATATGTATGTGTACTGTGTGGCGGCACTACTTATGTATACAGTATGGCACTACAGTGTGAATGTACTTCTATATGTATGTGTACTGTGTGGCGGCACTACTTATGTGTACAGTATGGCACCACAGTGTGAATATACTTCTATATGTATGTGTACTGTGTGGCGGCACTACTTATGTGTACAGTATGGCACCACAGTGTGAATGTACTTCTATATGTATGTGTACTGTGTGGCGGCACTACTTATGTGTACAGTATGGCACCACAGTGTGAATGTACTTCTATATGTGTGTACTGTGTGGCGGCACTACTTATGTGTACAGTATGGCACTACAGTGTGAATGTACTTCTATATGTGTGTGTACTGTGTGGCGGCACTACTTATGTGTACAGTATGGCACCACAGTGTGAATGTACTTCTATATGTGTGTACTGTGTGGCGGCACTACTTATGTGTACAGTATGGCACCACAGTGTGAATGTACTTCTATATGTGTGTGTACTGTGTGGCGGCACTACTTATGTGTACAGTATGGCACTACAGTGTGAATGTACTTCTATATGTATGTGTACTGTGTGGCAGCACTACTTATGTGTACAGTATGGTACTACAGTGTGAATGTACTTCTATATGTATGTGTACTGTGTGGCGGCACTACTTATGTGTACAGTATGGCACCACAGTGTGAATGTACTTCTATATGTATGTGTACTGTGTGGCAGCACTACTTATGTGTACAGTATGGTACTACAGTGTGAATGTACTTCTATATGTGTGTGTACTGTGTGGCGGCACTACTTATGTGTACAGTATGGCACTACAGTGTGAATGTACTTCTATATGTGTGTGTACTGTGTGGCGGCACTACTTATGTGTACAGTATGGCACTACAGTGTGAATGTGCATCTATATGTATGTGTACTGTGTGGCAGCACTACTTATGTGTACAGTATGGCACTACAGTGTGAATGTACTTCTATATGTATGTGTACTGTGTGGCGGCACTACTTATGTGTACAGTATGGCACTACAGTGTGAATGTACTTCTATATGTATGTGTACTGTGTGGCGGCACTACTTATGTGTACAGTATGGCACTACAGTGTGAATGTGCATCTATATGTATGTGTACTGTGTGGCGGCACTACTTATGTGTACAGTATGGCACTACAGTGTGAATGTACTTCTATATGTATGTGTACTGTGTGGCGGCACTACTTATGTGTACAGTATGGCACCACAGTGTGAATGTACTTCTATATGTATGTGTGTACTGTGTGGCGGCACTACTTATGTGTACAGTATGGCACTACAGTGTGAATGTACTTCTATATGTGTGTGTACTGTGTGGCGGCACTACTTATGTGTACAGTATGGCACTACAGTGTGAATGTACTTCTATATGTATGTGTACTGTCTGGCGGCACTTCTTATGTGTACAGTATGGCACTACAGTGTGAATGTACTTCTATATGTGTGTGTACTGTGTGGCGGCACTACTTATGTGTACAGTATGGCACTACAGTGTGAATGTACTTCTATATGTATGTGTACTGTGTGGCGGCACTACTTATGTGTACAGTATGGCACTACAGTGTGAATGTACTTCTATATGTGTGTACTGTGTGGTGGCACTACTTATGTGTACAGTATGGCACTACAGTGTGAATGTACTTCTATATGTGTGTACTGTGTGGCGGCACTACTTATGTGTACAGTATGGCACCACAGTGTGAATGTACTTCTATATGTATGTGTACTGTGTGGCGGCACTACTTATGTGTACAGTATGGCACTACAGTGTGAATGTACTTCTATATGTGTGTACTGTGTGGCGGCACTACTTATGTGTACAGTATGGCACCACAGTGTGAATGTACTTCTATATGTGTGTACTGTGTGGCGGCACTACTTATGTGTACAGTATGGCACTACAGTGTGAATGTGCATCTATATGTGTGTGTACTGTGTGGTGGCACTACTTATGTGTACAGTATGGCACCACAGTGTGAATGTGCATCTATATGTATGTGTACTGTGTGGCGGCACTACTTATGTGTACAGTATGGCACTACAGTGTGAATGTGCATCTATATATGTGTGTACTGTGTGGCAGCACTACTTATGTGTACAGTATGGCACTACAGTGTGAATGTGCATCTATATGTGTGTGTACTGTGTGGCGGCACTACTTATGTGTACAGTATGGCACTACAGTGTGAATGTACTTCTATATGTATGTGTACTGTGTGGCGGCACTACTTATGTGTACAGTATGGCACTACAGTGTGAATGTACTTCTATATGTATGTGTACTGTGTGGCGGCACTACTTATGTGTACAGTATGGCACCACAGTGTGAATGTGCATCTATATGTATGTGTACTGTGTGGCGGCACTACTTATGTGTACAGTATGGCACTACAGTGTGAATGTACTTCTATATGTGTGTGTACTGTGTGGCGGCACTACTTATGTGTACAGTATGGCAACACAGTGTGAATGTACTTCTATATGTGTGTGTACTGTGTGGCAGCACTACTTATGTGTACAGTATGGCACTACAGTGTGAATGTGCATCTATATGTGTGTGTACTGTGTGGCGGCACTACTTATGTGTACAGTATGGCACTACAGTGTGAATGTACTTCTATATGTATGTGTACTGTGTGGCGGCACTACTTATGTGTACAGTATGGCACTACAGTGTGAATGTACTTCTATATGTATGTGTACTGTGTGGCGGCACTACTTATGTGTACAGTATGGCACCACAGTGTGAATGTGCATCTATATGTATGTGTACTGTGTGGCGGCACTACTTATGTGTACAGTATGGCACTACAGTGTGAATGTACTTCTATATGTGTGTGTACTGTGTGGCGGCACTACTTATGTGTACAGTATGGCAACACAGTGTGAATGTACTTCTATATGTGTGTGTACTGTGTGGCAGCACTACTTATGTGTACAGTATGGCACTACAGTGTGAATGTACTTCTATATGTATGTGTACTGTGTGGCGGCACTACTTATGTGTACAGTATGGCACTACAGTGTGAATGTACTTCTATATGTATGTGTACTGTGTGGCGGCACTACTTATGTGTACAGTATGGCACCACAGTGTGAATGTGCATCTATATGTATGTGTACTGTGTGGCGGCACTACTTATGTGTACAGTATGGCACCACAGTGTGAATGTACTTCTATATGTGTGTTTACTGTGTGGCGGCACTACTTATGTGTACAGTATGGCACTACAGTGTGAATGTACTTCTATATGTATGTGTACTGTGTGGCGGCACTAGTTATGTGTACAGTATGGCACCACAGTGTGAATGTACTTCTATATGTATGTGTAATGTCTGGCGGCACTTCTTATGTGTACAGTATGGCACCACAGTGTGAATGTACTTCTATATGTATGTGTACTGTGTGGCGGCACTACTTATGTGTACAGTATGGCACTACAGTGTGAATGTACTTCTATATGTATGTGTACTGTGTGGTGGCACTACTTATGTGTACAGTATGGCACTACAGTGTGAATGTGCATCTATATGTAGGTGTACTGTGTGGCGGCACTACTTATGTGTACAGTATGGCACTACAGTGTGAATGTACTTCTATATGTAGGTGTACTGTGTGGTGGCACTACTTATGTGTACAGTATGGCACTACAGTGTGAATGTACTTCTATATGTGTGTACTGTGTGGCGGCACTACTTATGTGTACAGTATGGCACCACAGTGTGAATGTACTTCTATATGTGTGTACTGTGTGGCGGCACTACTTATGTGTACAGTATGGCACTACAGTGTGAATGTACTTCTATATGTATGTGTACTGTGTGGCGGCACTACTTATGTGTACAGTATGGCACCACAGTGTGAATGTACTTCTATATGTGTGTGTACTGTGTGGCGGCACTACTTATGTGCACAGTATGGCACCACAGTGTGAATGTACTTCTATATGTGTGTGTACTGTGTGGTGGCACTACTTATGTGTACAGTATGGCACCACAGTGTGAATGTGCATCTATATGTATGTGTACTGTGTGGCGGCACTACTTATGTATACAGTATGGCACTACAGTGTGTATGTGCATCTATATGTGTGTGTACTGTGTGGTGGCACTACTTATGTGTACAGTATGGCACCACAGTGTGAATGTGCATCTATATGTATGTGTACTGTGTGGCGGCACTACTTATGTATACAGTATGGCACTACAGTGTGTATGTGCATCTATATGTGTGTGTACTGTGTGGCGGCACTACTTATGTGTACAGTATGGCACCACAGTGTGAATGTGCATCTATATGTATGTGTACTGTGTGGCGGCACTACTTATGTGTACAGTATGGCACCACAGTGTGAATGTACTTCTATATGTATGTGTACTGTGTGGTGACACTACTTATGTGTACAGTATGGCACTACAGTGTGAATGTACTTCTATATGTGTGTGTACTGTGTGGCGGCACTACTTATGTGTACAGTATGGCACTACAGTGTGAATGTACTTCTATATGTATGTGTACTGTGTGGCGGCACTACTTATGTGTACAGTATGGCACTACAGTGTGAATGTACTTCTATATGTATGTGTACTGTGTGGCGGCACTACTTATGTGTACAGTATGGAACTACAGTGTGAATGTGCATCTATATGTGTGTGTACTGTGTGGCGGCACTACTTATGTGTACAGTATGGCACTACAGTGTGAATGTGCATCTATATGTATGTGTACTTTGTGGCGGCACTACTTATGTGTACAGTATGGCACTACAGTGTGAATGTGCATCTATATATGTGTGTACTGTGTGGCGGCACTACTTATGTGTACAGTATGGCACCACAGTGTGAATGTACTTCTATATGTATGTGTACTGTGTGGCAGCACTAATTATGTGTACAGTATGGCACTACAGTGTGAATGTGCATCTATATGTGTGTGTACTGTGTGGCGGCACTACTTATGTGTACAGTATGGCACCACAGTGTGAATGTACTTCTATATGTATGTGTACTGTGTGGCGGCACTACTTATGTGTACAGTATGGAACTACAGTGTGAATGTACTTCTATATGTATGTGTACTGTGTGGCAGCACTAATTATGTGTACAGTATGGCACTACAGTGTGAATGTGCATCTATATGTGTGTGTACTGTGTGGCGGCACTACTTATGTGTACAGTATGGCACTACAGTGTGAATGTACTTCTATATGTATGTGTACTGTGTGGCGGCACTACTTATGTGTACAGTATGGCACCACAGTGTGAATGTACTTCTATATGTATGTGTACTGTGTGGCGGCACTACTTATGTGTACAGTATGGCACTACAGTGTGAATGTACTTCTATATGTATGTGTACTGTGTGGCGGCACTACTTATGTGTACAGTATGGAACTACAGTGTGAATGTACTTCTATATGTATGTGTACTGTGTGGTGGCACTACTTATGTGTACAGTATGGCACTACAGTGTGAATGTACATCTATATGTATGTGTACTGTGTGGCGGCACTACTTATGTGTACAGTATGGCACCACAGTGTGAATGTACTTCTATATGTATGTGTACTGTGTGGCGGCACTACTTATGTGTACAGTATGGCACCACAGTGTGAATGTGCATCTATATGTATGTGTACTGTGTGGTGGCACTACTTATGTGTACAGTATGGCACCACAGTGTGAATGTACTTCTATATGTATGTGTACTGTGTGGCAGCACTAATTATGTGTACAGTATGGCACTACAGTGTGAATGTACTTCTATATGTGTGTGTACTGTGTGGCGGCACTACTTATCTGTGCAGTATGGCACCACAGTGTGAATGTGCATCTATATGTATGTGTACTGTGTGGCGGCACTACTTATGTGTACAGTATGGCACCACAGTGTGAATGTACTTCTATATGTGTGTGTACTGTGTGGCGGCACTACTTATGTGTACAGTATGGCACTACAGTGTGAATGTACTTCTATATGTATGTGTACTTTGTGGCAGCACTACTTATGTGTACAGTATGGCACTACAGTGTGAATGTACTTCTATATGTATGTGTACTGTGTGGCGGCACTACTTATGTGTACAGTATGGCACCACAGTGTGAATGTACTTCTATATGTATGTGTACTGTGTGGCGGCACTACTTATGTGTACAGTATGGCACTACAGTGTGAATGTACTTCTATATGTATGTGTACTGTGTGGCAGCACTACTTATGTGTACAGTATGGCACTACAGTGTGAATGTACTTCTATATGTATGTGTACTGTGTGGCGGCACTACTTATGTGTACAGTATGGCACCACAGTGTGAATGTACTTCTATATGTATGTGTACTGTGTGGCGGCACTACTTATGTGTACAGTATGGCACCACAGTGTGAATGTTCTTCTATATGTATGTGTACTGTGTGGTGGCACTACTTATGTGTACAGTATGGCACCACAGTGTGAATGTACTTCTATATGTATGTGTACTGTGTGGCGGCACTACTTATGTGTACAGTATGGCACCACAGTGTGAATGTACTTCTATATGTATGTGTACTGTGTGGCGGCACTACTTATGTGTACAGTATGGCACTACAGTGTGAATGTACTTCTATATGTATGTGTACTGTGTGGTGGCACTACTTATGTGTACAGTATGGCACTACAGTGTGAATGTGCATCTATATATATGTGTACTGTGTGGCGGCACTACTTATATGTACAGTATGGCACCACAGTGTGAATGTACTTCTATATGTATGTGTACTGAGTGGCGGCACTACTTATGTGTACAGTATGGCACTACAGTGTGAATGTACTTCTATATGTGTGTGTACTGTGTGGTGGCACTACTTATGTATACAGTATGGCACTACAGTGTGAATGTGCATCTATATGTATGTGTACTGTGTGGCGGCACTACTTATATGTACAGTATGGCACCACAGTGTGAATGTACTTCTATATGTATGTGTACTGTGTGGCGGCACTAGTTATGTGTACAGTATGGAACTACAGTGTGAATGTGCATCTATATGTGTGTGTACTGTGTGGCGGCACTACTTATGTGTACAGTATGGCACCACAGTGTGAATGTGCATCTATATATGTGTGTACTGTGTGGCGGCACTACTTATGTGTACAGTATGGCACCACAGTGTGAATGTGCATCTATATATGTGTGTACTGTGTGGCGGCACTACTTATGTGTACAGTATGGCACCACAGTGTGAATGTGCATCTATATATGTGTGTACTGTGTGGCGGCACTACTTATGTGTACAGTATGGCACCACAGTGTGAATGTGCATCTATATGTATGTGTACTGTGTGGCGGCACTACTTATGTGTACAGTATGGCACCACAGTGTGAATGTACTTCTATATGTATGTGTACTGTGTGGCGGCACTACTTATGTGTACAGTATGGCACCACAGTGTGAATGTACTTCTATATGTGTGTGTACTGTGTGGCGGCACTACTTATGTGTACAGTATGGCACTACAGTGTGAATGTGCATCTATATGTATGTGTACTGTGTGGCGGCACTACTTATGTGTACAGTATGGCACCACAGTGTGAATGTGCATCTATATGTATGTGTACTGTGTGGCGGCACTACTTATGTGTACAGTATGGCACCACAGTGTGAATGTACTTCTATATGTGTGTGTGTACTGTGTGGCGGCACTACTTATGTGTACAGTATGGCACCACAGTGTGAATGTACTTCTATATGTATGTGTACTGTGTGGCGGCACTACTTATGTGTACAGTATGGCACCACAGTGTGAATGTACTTCTATATGTATGTGTACTGTGTGGCGGCACTACTTATGTGTACAGTATGGCACCACAGTATGAATGTACTTCTATATGTATGTGTACTGTGTGGCGGCACTACTTATGTGTACAGTATGGCACCACAGTGTGAATGTACTTCTATATGTATGTGTACTGTGTGGCGGCACTACTTATGTGTACAGTATGGCACTACAGTGTGAATGTACTTCGATATGTATGTGTACTGTGTGGCGGCACTACTTATGTGTACAGTATGGCACTACAGTGTGAATGTGCATCTATATGTATGTGTACTGTGTGGCGGCACTACTTATGTGTACAGTATGGCACTACAGTGTGAATGTACTTCTATATGTATGTGTACTGTGTGGCGGCACTACTTATGTGTACAGTATGGCACCACAGTGTGAATGTACTTCTATATGTATGTGTACTGTGTGGTGGCACTACTTATGTGTACAGTATGGCACCACAGTGTGAATGTACTTCTATATGTATGTGTACTGTGTGGCGGCACTACTTATGTGTACAGTATGGCACTACAGTGTGAATGTACTTCTATATGTGTGTGTGTACTGTGTGGCGGCACTACTTATGTGTACAGTATGGCACTACAGTGTGAATGTACTTCTATATGTATGTGTACTGTGTGGCGGCACTACTTATGTGTACAGTATGGCACTACAGTGTGAATGTACTTCTATATGTATGTGTACTGTGTGGTGGCACTACTTATGTGTACAGTATGGCACCACAGTGTGAATGTACTTCTATATATGTGTGTACTGTGTGGCGGCACTACTTATGTGTACAGTATGGCACCACAGTGTGAATGTTCTTCTATATGTATGTGTACTGTGTGGCGGCACTACTTATGTGTACAGTATGGCACTACAGTGTGAATGTGCATCTATATATGTGTGTACTGTGTGGCAGCACTACTTATGTGTACAGTATGGCACTACAGTGTGAATGTACTTCTATATGTATGTGTACTGTGTGGCGGCACTACTTATGTGTACAGTATGGCACCACAGTGTGAATGTACTTCTATATGTATGTGTACTGTGTGGCGGCACTACTTATGTGTACAGTATGGCACTACAGTGTGAATGTGCATCTATATGTATGTGTACTGTGTGGCGGCACTACTTATGTGTACAGTATGGCACTACAGTGTGAATGTACTTCTACATGTGTGTGTGTACTGTGTGGCGGCACTACTTATGTGTACAGTATGGCACTACAGTGTGAATGTACTTCTATATGTATGTGTACTGTGTGGCGGCACTACTTATGTGTACAGTATGGCACTACAGTGTGAATGTTCTTCTATATGTATGTGTACTGTGTGGCGGCACTACTTATGTGTACAGTATGGCACTACAGTGTGAATGTACTTCTATATGTGTGTGTGTACTGTGTGGCGGCACTACTTATGTGTACAGTATGGCACTACAGTGTGAATGTACTTCTATATGTATGTGTACTGTGTGGCGGCACTACTTATGTGTACAGTATGGAACTACAGTGTGAATGTGCATCTATATGTATGTGTACTGTGTGGCGGCACTACTTATGTGTACAGTATGGCACCACAGTATGAATGTACTTCTATATGTATGTGTACTGTGTGGCGGCACTACTTATGTGTACAGTATGGCACCACAGTGTGAATGTGCATCTATATGTATGTGTACTGTGTGGTGGCACTACTTATGTGTACAGTATGGCACTACAGTGTGAATGTACTTCTATATGTGTGTGTGTACAGTGTGGCGGCACTACTTATGTGTACAGTATGGCACCACAGTGTGAATGTACTTCTATATGTATGTGTACTGTGTGGCGGCACTACTTATGTGTACAGTATGGCACTACAGTGTGAATGTACTTCTATATGTATGTGTACTGTGTGGCAGCACTACTTATGTGTACAGTATGGCACCACAGTGTGAATGTGCATCTATATATGTGTGTACTGTGTGGCGGCACTACTTATGTGTACAGTATGGCACCACAGTGTGAATGTACTTCTATATGTATGTGTACTGTGTGGCGGCACTACTTATGTGTACAGTATGGCACCACAGTGTGAATGTACTTCTATATATGTGTGTACTGTGTGGTGGCACTACTTATGTGTACAGTATGGAACTACAGTGTGAATGTACTTCTATATGTATGTGTACTGTGTGGCGGCACTACTTATCTGTGCAGTATGGCACCACAGTGTGAATGTACTTCTATATGTATGTGTACTGTGTGGCGGCACTACTTATGTGTACAGTATGGCACTACAGTGTGAATGTACTTCTATATGTATGTGTACTGTGTGGCGGCACTACTTATGTGTACAGTATGGAACTACAGTGTGAATGTACTTCTATATGTATGTGTACTGTGTGGTGGCACTACTTATGTGTACAGTATGGCACTACAGTGTGAATGTACTTCTATATGTATGTGTACTGTGTGGCGGCACTACTTATGTGTACAGTATGGCACCACAGTGTGAATGTGCATCTATATGTGTGTGTACTGTGTGGCGGCACTACTTATGTGTACAGTATGGCACCACAGTGTGAATGTACTTCTATATGTATGTGTACTGTGTGGCGGCACTACTTATGTGTACAGTATGGCACCACAGTGTGAATGTACTTCTATATGTATGTGTACTGTGTGGCGGCACTACTTATGTGTACAGTATGGCACTACAGTGTGAATGTACTTCTATATATGTATGTGTACTGTGTGGCGGCACTACTTATGTGTACAGTATGGCACTACAGTGTGAATGTACTTCTATATGTATGTGTACTGTGTGGCGGCACTACTTATGTGTACAGTATGGCACTACAGTGTGAATGTGCATCTATATGTGTGTGTACTGTGTGGTGGCACTACTTATGTGTACAGTATGGCACTACAGTGTGAATGTGCATCTATATGTATGTGTACTGTGTGGCGGCACTACTTATGTGTACAGTATGGCACCACAGTGTGAATGTACTTCTATATGTATGTGTACTGTGTGGCGGCACTACTTATGTGTACAGTATGGCACTACAGTGTGAATGTACCTCTATATGTATGTGTACTGTGTGGCGGTACTACTTATGTGTACAGTATGGCACCACAGTGTGAATGTACTTCTATATGTATGTGTACTGTGTGGCGGCACTACTTATGTGTATAGTATGGCACCACAGTGTGAATGTACTTCTATATGTGTGTGTACTGTGTGGCGGCACTACTTATGTGTACAGTATGGCATCACAGTGTGAATGTACTTCTATATGTGTGTACTGTGTGGCGGCACTACTTATGTGTACAGTATGGCACCACAGTGTGAATGTTCTTCTATATGTATGTGTACTGTGTGGTGGCACTACTTATGTGTACAGTATGGCACCACAGTGTGAATGTACTTCTATATGTATGTGTACTGTGTGGCGGCACTACTTATGTGTACAGTATGGCACTACAGTGTGAATGTACTTCTATATGTATGTGTACTGTGTGGTGGCACTACTTATGTGTACAGTATGGCACCACAGTGTGAATGTACTTCTATATGTGTGTGTACTGTGTGGCGGCACTACTTATGTGTACAGTATGGCACTACAGTGTGAATGTGCATCTATATGTATGTGTACTGTGTGGCGGCACTACTTATATGTACAGTATGGCACCACAGTGTGAATGTACTTCTATATGTATGTGTACTGAGTGGCGGCACTACTTATGTGTACAGTATGGCACTACAGTGTGAATGTACTTCTATATGTGTGTGTACTGTGTGGTGGCACTACTTATGTATACAGTATGGCACTACAGTGTGAATGTGCATCTATATGTATGTGTACTGTGTGGCGGCACTACTTATATGTACAGTATGGCACCACAGTGTGAATGTACTTCTATATGTATGTGTACTGTGTGGCGGCACTAGTTATGTGTACAGTATGGAACTACAGTGTGAATGTGCATCTATATGTGTGTGTACTGTGTGGCGGCACTACTTATGTGTACAGTATGGCACCACAGTGTGAATGTGCATCTATATATGTGTGTACTGTGTGGCGGCACTACTTATGTGTACAGTATGGCACCACAGTGTGAATGTGCATCTATATATGTGTGTACTGTGTGGCGGCACTACTTATGTGTACAGTATGGCACCACAGTGTGAATTTGCATCTATATATGTGTGTACTGTGTGGCGGCACTACTTATGTGTACAGTATGGCACCACAGTGTGAATGTGCATCTATATGTATGTGTACTGTGTGGCGGCACTACTTATGTGTACAGTATGGCACCACAGTGTGAATGTACTTCTATATGTATGTGTACTGTGTGGCGGCACTACTTATGTGTACAGTATGGCACCACAGTGTGAATGTACTTCTATATGTGTGTGTACTGTGTGGCGGCACTACTTATGTGTACAGTATGGCACTACAGTGTGAATGTGCATCTATATGTATGTGTACTGTGTGGCGGCACTACTTATGTGTACAGTATGGCACCACAGTGTGAATGTGCATCTATATGTATGTGTACTGTGTGGCGGCACTACTTATGTGTACAGTATGGCACCACAGTGTGAATGTACTTCTATATGTGTGTGTGTACTGTGTGGCGGCACTACTTATGTGTACAGTATGGCACCACAGTGTGAATGTACTTCTATATGTATGTGTACTGTGTGGCGGCACTACTTATGTGTACAGTATGGCACCACAGTGTGAATGTACTTCTATATGTATGTGTACTGTGTGGCGGCACTACTTATGTGTACAGTATGGCACCACAGTATGAATGTACTTCTATATGTATGTGTACTGTGTGGCGGCACTACTTATGTGTACAGTATGGCACCACAGTGTGAATGTACTTCTATATGTATGTGTACTGTGTGGCGGCACTACTTATGTGTACAGTATGGCACTACAGTGTGAATGTACTTCGATATGTATGTGTACTGTGTGGCGGCACTACTTATGTGTACAGTATGGCACTACAGTGTGAATGTACTTCTATATGTATGTGTACTGTGTGGCGGCACTACTTATGTGTACAGTATGGCACTACAGTGTGAATGTGCATCTATATGTGTGTGTACTGTGTGGCGGCACTACTTATGTGTACAGTATGGCACTACAGTGTGAATGTACTTCTATATGTATGTGTACTGTGTGGCGGCACTACTTATGTGTACAGTATGGCACCACAGTGTGAATGTACTTCTATATGTATGTGTACTGTGTGGTGGCACTACTTATGTGTACAGTATGGCACCACAGTGTGAATGTACTTCTATATGTATGTGTACTGTGTGGCGGCACTACTTATGTGTACAGTATGGCACTACAGTGTGAATGTACTTCTATATGTGTGTGTGTACTGTGTGGCGGCACTACTTATGTGTACAGTATGGCACTACAGTGTGAATGTACTTCTATATGTATGTGTACTGTGTGGCGGCACTACTTATGTGTACAGTATGGCACTACAGTGTGAATGTACTTCTATATGTATGTGTACTGTGTGGTGGCACTACTTATGTGTACAGTATGGCACCACAGTGTGAATGTACTTCTATATATGTGTGTACTGTGTGGCGGCACTACTTATGTGTACAGTATGGCACCACAGTGTGAATGTTCTTCTATATGTATGTGTACTGTGTGGCGGCACTACTTATGTGTACAGTATGGCACTACAGTGTGAATGTGCATCTATATATGTGTGTACTGTGTGGCAGCACTACTTATGTGTACAGTATGGCACTACAGTGTGAATGTACTTCTATATGTATGTGTACTGTGTGGCGGCACTACTTATGTGTACAGTATGGCACCACAGTGTGAATGTACTTCTATATGTATGTGTACTGTGTGGCGGCAGTACTTATGTGTACAGTATGGCACTACAGTGTGAATGTGCATCTATATGTATGTGTACTGTGTGGCGGCACTACTTATGTGTACAGTATGGCACTACAGTGTGAATGTACTTCTACATGTGTGTGTGTACTGTGTGGCGGCACTACTTATGTGTACAGTATGGCACTACAGTGTGAATGTACTTCTATATGTATGTGTACTGTGTGGCGGCACTACTTATGTGTACAGTATGGCACTACAGTGTGAATGTTCTTCTATATGTATGTGTACTGTGTGGCGGCACTACTTATGTGTACAGTATGGCACTACAGTGTGAATGTACTTCTATATATATATGTGTACTGTGTGGCGGCACTACTTATGTGTACAGTATGGAACTACAGTGTGAATGTACTTCTATATGTATGTGTACTGTGTGGCGGCACTACTTATCTGTGCAGTATGGCACTACAGTGTGAATGTACTTCTATATGTATGTGTACTGTGTGGCGGCACTACTTATGTGTACAGTATGGCACCACAGTATGAATGTACTTCTATATGTATGTGTACTGTGTGGCGGCACTACTTATGTGTACAGTATGGCACCACAGTGTGAATGTGCATCTATATGTATGTGTACTGTGTGGTGGCACTACTTATGTGTACAGTATGGCACTACAGTGTGAATGTACTTCTATATGTGTGTGTGTACAGTGTGGCGGCACTACTTATGTGTACAGTATGGCACCACAGTGTGAATGTACTTCTATATGTATGTGTACTGTGTGGCGGCACTACTTATGTGTACAGTATGGCACTACAGTGTGAATGTACTTCTATATGTATGTGTACTGTGTGGCAGCACTACTTATGTGTACAGTATGGCACCACAGTGTGAATGTGCATCTATATATGTGTGTACTGTGTGGCGGCACTACTTATGTGTACAGTATGGCACCACAGTGTGAATGTACTTCTATATGTATGTGTACTGTGTGGCGGCACTACTTATGTGTACAGTATGGCACCACAGTGTGAATGTACTTCTATATATGTGTGTACTGTGTGGTGGCACTACTTATGTGTACAGTATGGCACCACAGTGTGAATGTACTTCTATATGTATGTGTACTGTGTGGCGGCACTACTTATGTGTACAGTATGGCACTACAGTGTGAATGTACTTCTATATGTATGTGTACTGTGTGGCGGCACTACTTATGTGTACAGTATGGAACTACAGTGTGAATGTACTTCTATATGTATGTGTACTGTGTGGTGGCACTACTTATGTGTACAGTATGGCACTACAGTGTGAATGTACTTCTATATGTATGTGTACTGTGTGGCGGCACTACTTATGTGTACAGTATGGCACCACAGTGTGAATGTGCATCTATATGTGTGTGTACTGTGTGGCGGCACTACTTATGTGTACAGTATGGCACCACAGTGTGAATGTACTTCTATATGTATGTGTACTGTGTGGCGGCACTACTTATGTGTACAGTATGGCACCACAGTGTGAATGTACTTCTATATGTATGTGTACTGTGTGGCGGCACTACTTATGTGTACAGTATGGCACTACAGTGTGAATGTACTTCTATATGTATGTGTACTGTGTGGCGGCACTACTTATGTGTACAGTATGGCACTACAGTGTGAATGTGCATCTATATGTGTGTGTACTGTGTGGTGGCACTACTTATGTGTACAGTATGGCACTACAGTGTGAATGTACTTCTATATGTATGTGTACTGTGTGGCGGCACTAGTTATGTGTACAGTATGGCACCACAGTGTGAATGTACTTCTATATGTATGTGTACTGTGTGGCGGCACTACTTATGTGTACAGTATGGCACTACAGTGTGAATGTGCATCTATATGTATGTGTACTGTGTGGCGGCACTACTTATGTGTACAGTATGGCACCACAGTGTGAATGTACTTCTATATGTATGTGTACTGTGTGGCGGCACTACTTATGTGTACAGTATGGCACTACAGTGTGAATGTACTTCTATATGTATGTGTACTGTGTGGCGGCACTACTTATGTGTATAGTATGGCACCACAGTGTGAATGTACTTCTATATGTGTGTGTACTGTGTGGCGGCACTACTTATGTGTACAGTATGGCATCACAGTGTGAATGTACTTCTATATGTGTGTACTGTGTGGCGGCACTACTTATGTGTACAGTATGGCACCACAGTGTGAATGTACTTCTATATGTGTGTACTGTGTGGCGGCACTACTTATGTGTACAGTATGGCACTACAGTGTGAATGTACTTCTATATGTGTGTGTACTGTGTGGCGGCACTACTTATGTGTACAGTATGGCACCACAGTGTGAATGTGCATCTATATGTGTGTGTACTGTGTCGTGGCACTACTTATGTGTACAGTATGGCACTACAGTGTGAATGTACTTCTATATGTATGTGTACTGTGTGGCGGCACTACTTATGTGTACAGTATGGCACCACAGTGTGAATGTACTTCTATATGTAGGTGTACTGTGTGGCGGCACTACTTATTTGTACAGTATGGCACTACAGTGTGAATGTACTTCTATATGTGTGTGTGTACTGTGTGGTGGCACTACTTATGTGTACAGTATGGCACTACAGTGTGAATGTACTTCTATATGTATGTGTACTGAGTGGCGGCACTACTTATGTGTACAGTATGGCACCACAGTGTGAATGTACTTCTATATGTATGAGTACTGAGTGGCGGCACTACTTATGTGTACAGTATGGCACTACAGTGTGAATGTGCATCTATATGTGTGTGTACTGTGTGGCGGCACTACTTATGTGTACAGTATGGCACTACAGTGTGAATGTGCATCTATATGTGTGTGTACTGTGTGGCGGCACTACTTATGTGTACAGTATGGCACCACAGTGTGAATGTACTTCTATATGTGTGTGTACTGTGTGGCGGCACTACTTATGTGTACAGTATGGCACCACAGTGTGAATGTACTTCTATATGTGTGTGTACTGTGTGGCGGCACTACTTATGTGTACAGTATGGCACCACAGTGTGAATGTTCTTCTATATGTATGTGTACTGTGTGGCGGCACTACTTATGTGTACAGTATGGCACTACAGTGTGAATGTGCATCTATATGTGTGTGTACTGTGTGGCGGCACTACTTATGTGTACAGTATGGCACTACAGTGTGAATGTGCATCTATATGTATGTGTACTGTGTGGCGGCACTACTTATGTGTACAGTATGGCACCACAGTGTGAATGTACTTCTATATGTATGTGTACTGTGTGGTGGCACTACTTATGTGTACAGTATGGTACTACAGTGTGAATGTACTTCTATATGTATGTGTACTGTGTGGCGGCACTACTTATGTGTACAGTATGGCACTACAGTGTGAATGTACATCTATATGTATGTGTACTGTGTGGCGGCACTACTTATGTGTACAGTATGGCACCACAGTGTGAATGTGCATCTATATGTATGTGTACTGTGTGGCGGCACTACTTATGTGTACAGTATGGCACTACAGTGTGAATGTGCATCTATATGTGTGTGTACTGTGTGGCGGCACTACTTATGTGTACAGTATGGCACCACAGTGTGAATGTACTTCTATATGTATGTGTACTGTGTGGCAGCACTACTTATGTGTACAGTATGGCACCACAGTGTGAATGTACTTCTATATGTATGTGTACTGTGTGGCGGCACTACTTATGTGTACAGTATGGCACTACAGTGTGAATGTACTTCTATATGTGTGTGTACTGAGTGGCGGCACTACTTATGTGTACAGTATGGCACTACAGTGTGAATGTACTTCTATATGTGTGTGTACTGTGTGGCGGCACTACTTATGTGTACAGTATGGAACTACAGTGTGAATGTGCATCTATATGTGTGTGTACTGTGTGGCGGCACTACTTATGTGTACAGTATGGCACTACAGTGTGAATGTACTTCTATATGTATGTGTACTGTGTGGCGGCACTACTTATGTGTACAGTATGGCACTACAGTGTGAATGTGCATCTATATGTATGTGTACTGTGTGGCGGCACTACTTATGTGTACAGTATGGCACTACAGTGTGAATGTACTTCTATATGTATGTGTACTGTGTGGCAGCACTACTTATGTGTACAGTATGGCACTACAGTGTGAATGTGCATCTATATGTATGTGTACTGTGTGGCGGCACTACTTATGTGTACAGTATGGCACCACAGTGTGAATGTACTTCTATATGTATGTGTACTGTGTGGCGGCACTACTTATGTGTACAGTATGGCACCACAGTGTGAATGTACTTCTATATGTATGTGTACTGTGTGGCGGCACTACTTATGTGTACAGTATGGCACCACAGTGTGAATGTGCATCTATATATGTGTGTACTGTGTGGCGGCACTACTTATGTGTACAGTATGGCACCACAGTGTGAATGTACTTCTATATGTGTGTGTACTGTGTGGCGGCACTACTTATGTGTACAGTATGGCACCACAGTGTGAATGTACTTCTATATGTGTGTACTGTGTGGCGGCACTACTTATGTGTACAGTATGGCACTACAGTGTGAATGTACTTCTATATGTGTGTGTACTGTGTGGCGGCACTACTTATGTGTACAGTATGGCACTACAGTGTGAATGTACTTCTATATGTATGTGTACTGTGTGGCGGCACTACTTATGTGTACAGTATGGCACTACAGTGTGAATGTGCATCTATATGTGTGTGTACTGTGTGGCGGCACTACTTATGTGTACAGTATGGCACCACAGTGTGAATGTACTTCTATATGTGTGTGTACTGAGTGGCGGCACTACTTATGTGTACAGTATGGCACTACAGTGTGAATGTGCATCTATATGTGTGTGTACTGTGTGGCGGCACTACTTATGTGTACAGTATGGCACTACAGTGTGAATGTGCATCTATATGTGTGTGTACTGTGTGGCGGCACTACTTATGTGTACAGTATGGCACTACAGTGTGAATGTGCATCTATATGTATGTGTACTGTGTGGCGGCACTACTTATGTGTACAGTATGGCACTACAGTGTGAATGTGCATCTATATGTATGTGTACTGTGTGGCGGCACTACTTATGTGTACAGTATGGCACCACAGTGTGAATGTACTTCTATATGTATGTGTACTGTGTGGCGGCACTACTTATGTGTACAGTATGGCACCACAGTGTGAATGTACTTCTATATGTATGTGTACTGTGTGGCGGCACTACTTATGTGTACAGTATGGCACCACAGTGTGAATGTGCATCTATATATGTGTGTACTGTGTGGCGGCACTACTTATGTGTACAGTATGGCACCACAGTGTGAATGTACTTCTATATGTGTGTGTACTGTGTGGCGGCACTACTTATGTGTACAGTATGGCACCACAGTGTGAATGTACTTCTATATGTGTGTACTGTGTGGCGGCACTACTTATGTGTACAGTATGGCACTACAGTGTGAATGTACTTCTATATGTGTGTGTACTGTGTGGCGGCACTACTTATGTGTACAGTATGGCACTACAGTGTGAATGTACTTCTATATGTATGTGTACTGTGTGGCGGCACTACTTATGTGTACAGTATGGCACTACAGTGTGAATGTGCATCTATATGTGTGTGTACTGTGTGGCGGCACTACTTATGTGTACAGTATGGCACTACAGTGTGAATGTGCATCTATATGTGTGTGTACTGTGTGGCGGCACTACTTATGTGTACAGTATGGCACTACAGTGTGAATGTGCATCTATATGTGTGTGTACTGTGTGGCGGCACTACTTATGTGTACAGTATGGCACCACAGTGTGAATGTACTTCTATATGTGTGTGTACTGTGTGGCGGCACTACTTATGTGTACAGTATGGCACTACAGTGTGAATGTACTTCTATATGTGTGTGTACTGTGTGGCGGCACTACTTATGTGTACAGTATGGCACTACAGTGTGAATGTACTTCTATATGTATGTGTACTGTGTGGCGGCACTACTTATGTGTACAGTATGGCACCACAGTGTGAATGTACTTCTATATGTGTGTGTACTGTGTGGCGGCACTACTTATGTGTACAGTATGGCACTACAGTGTGAATGTACTTCTATATGTATGTGTACTGTGTGGCGGCACTACTTATGTGTACAGTATGGCACCACAGTGTGAATGTGCATCTAAATGTGTGTGTACTGTGTGGCGGCACTACTTATGTGTACAGTATGGCACTACAGTGTGAATGTACTTCTATATGTATGTGTACTGTGTGGCGGCACTACTTATGTGTACAGTATGGCACTACAGTGTGAATGTACTTCTATATGTATGTGTACTGTGTGGTGGCACTACTTATGTGTACAGTATGGCACTACAGTGTGAATGTACTTCTATATGTGTGTGTACTGTGTGGCGGCACTACTTATGTGTACAGTATGGAACTACAGTGTGAATGTACATCTATATGTGTGTGTACTGTGTGGCGGCACTACTTATGTGTACAGTATGGCACTACAGTGTGAATGTACTTCTATATGTGTGTGTACTGTGTGGCGGCACTACTTATGTGTACAGTATGGCACTACAGTGTGAATGTGCATCTATATGTATGTGTACTGTGTGGCGGCACTACTTATGTGTACAGTATGGCACTACAGTGTGAATGTACTTCTATATGTATGTGTACTGTGTGGCGGCACTACTTATGTGTACAGTATGGCACTACAGTGTGAATGTACTTCTATATGTATGTGTACTGTGTGGCGGCACTACTTATGTGTACAGTATGGCACCACAGTGTGAATGTACTTCTATATGTATGTGTACTGTGTGGCGACACTACTTATGTGTACAGTATGGCACTACAGTGTGAATGTACTTCTATATGTATGTGTACTGTGTGGCAGCACTACTTATGTGTACAGTATGGCACTACAGTGTGAATGTACTTCTATATGTATGTGTACTGTGTGGCGGCACTACTTATGTGTACAGTATGGCACTACAGTGTGAATGTACTTCTATATGTGTGTGTACTGTGTGGCGGCACTACTTATGTGTACAGTATGGCACTACAGTGTGAATGTACTTCTATATGTGTGTTTACTGTGTGGCGGCACTACTTATGTGTACAGTATGGCACTACAGTGTGAATGTACTTCTATATGTGTGTTTACTGTGTGGCGGCACTACTTATGTGTACAGTATGGCACTACAGTGTGAATGTACTTCTATATGTATGTGTACTGTGTGGCGGCACTACTTATGTGTACAGTATGGCACCACAGTGTGAATGTACATCTATATGTGTGTGTGTACTGTGGCGGCACTACTTATGTGTACAGTATGGAACTACAGTGTGAATGTACTTCTATATGTATGTGTACTGTGTGGCGGCACTACTTATGTGTACAGTATGGCACCACAGTGTGAATGTGCATCTATATGTATGTGTACTGTGTGGCAGCACTACTTATGTGTACAGTATGGCACTACAGTGTGAATGTACTTCTATATGTGTGTGTACTGTGTGGCGGCACTACTTATGTGTACAGTATGGCACTACAGTGTGAATGTACTTCTATATGTATGTGTACTGTGTGGCGGCACTACTTATGTGTACAGTATGGCACTACAGTGTGAATGTACTTCTATATGTATGTGTACTGTGTGGCGGCACTACTTATGTGTACAGTATGGAACTACAGTGTGAATGTGCATCTATATGTGTGTGTACTGTGTGGCGGCACTACTTATGTGTACAGTATGGCACTACAGTGTGAATGTGCATCTATATGTGTGTTTACTGTGTGGCAGCACTACTTATGTGTACAGTATGGCACCACAGTGTGAATGTGCATCTATATATGTGTGTACTGTGTGGCGGCACTACTTATGTGTACAGTATGGCACTACAGTGTGAATGTGCATCTATATGTATGTGTACTGTGTGGCGGCACTACTTATGTGTACAGTATGGCACCACAGTGTGAATGTGCATCTATATATGTGTGTGTACTGTGTGGCGGCACTACTTATGTGTACAGTATGGCACTACAGTGTGAATGTACTTCTATATGTATGTGTACTGTGTGGTGGCACTACTTATGTGTACAGTATGGCACCACAGTGTGAATGTACTTCTATATGTGTGTGTACTGTGTGGCGGCACTAGTTATGTGTACAGTATGGCACTACAGTGTGAATGTACTTCTATATGTATGTGTACTGTGTGGCGGCACTAGTTATGTGTACAGTATGGCACTACAGTGTGAATGTACTTCTATATGTATGTGTACTGTGTGGCGGCACTACTTATGTGTACAGTATGGCACTACAGTGTGAATGTACTTCTATATGTGTGTGTACTGTGTGGCGGCACTAGTTATGTGTACAGTATGGCACTACAGTGTGAATGTACTTCTATATGTATGTGTACTGTGTGGCAGCACTACTTATGTGTACAGTATGGCACCACAGTGTGAATGTACTTCTATATGTGTGTGTACTGTGTGGCAGCACTACTTATGTGTACAGTATGGCACCACAGTGTGAATGTACTTCTATATGTGTGTGTACTGTGTGGCGGCACTACTTATGTGTACAGTATGGCACCACAGTGTGAATGTGCATCTATATATGTGTGTACTGTGTGGCAGCACTACTTATGTGTACAGTATGGCACTACAGTGTGAATGTACTTCTATATGTGTGTGTACTGTGTGGCGGCACTACTTATGTGTACAGTATGGCACTACAGTGTGAATGTGCATCTATATGTGTGTGTACTGTGTGGCGGCACTACTTATGTGTACAGTATGGCACTACAGTGTGAATGTACATCTATATGTATGTGTACTGTGTGGCGGCACTACTTATGTGTACAGTATGGCACCACAGTGTGAATGTACTTCTATATGTATGTGTACTGTGTGGTGGCACTACTTATGTGTACAGTATGGCACTACAGTGTGAATGTACTTCTATATGTATGTGTACTGTGTGGCAGCACTACTTATGTGTACAGTATGGCACCACAGTGTGAATGTACTTCTATATGTATGTGTACTGTGTGGCGGCACTACTTATGTGTACAGTATGGCACTACAGTGTGAATGTACTTCTATATGTGTGTGTACTGTGTGGCGGCACTACTTATGTGTACAGTATGGCACTACAGTGTGAATGTACTTCTATATGTATGTGTACTGTGTGGCGCACTACTTATGTGTACAGTATGGCACTACAGTGTGAATGTGCATCTATATGTATGTGTACTGTGTGGCGGCACTACTTATGTGTACAGTATGGCACTACAGTGTGAATGTACTTCTATATGTATGTGTACTGTGTGGCGGCACTACTTATGTGTACAGTATGGCACCACAGTGGGAATGTACTTCTATATGTATGTGTACTGTGTGGCGGCACTACTTATGTGTACAGTATGGCACTACAGTGTGAATGTACTTCTATATGTATGTGTACTGTGTGGCGGCACTACTTATGTGTACAGTATGGCACTACAGTGTGAATGTACTTCTATATGTGTGTGTACTGTGTGGCAGCACTACTTATGTGTACAGTATGGCACTACAGTGTGAATGTACTTCTATATGTGTGTGTACTGTTTGGTGGCACTACTTATGTGTACAGTATGGCACCACAGTGTGAATGTACTTCTATATGTATGTGTACTGTGTGGCGGCACTACTTATGTGTACAGTATGGCACTACAGTGTGAATGTACTTCTATATGTGTGTGTACTGTGTGGCGGCACTACTTATGTGTACAGTATGGCACTACAGTGTGAATGTACTTCTATATGTATGTGTACTGTGTGGCGGCACTACTTATGTGTACAGTATGGCACCACAGTGTGAATGTGCATCTATATGTATGTGTACTGTGTGACGGCACTACTTATGTGTACAGTATGGCACTACAGTGTGAATGTGCATCTATATGTATGTGTACTGTGTGGCGGCACTACTTATGTGTACAGTATGGCACTACAGTGTGAATGTACTTCTATATGTGTGTGTACTGTGTGGCAGCACTACTTATGTGTACAGTATGGCACTACAGTGTGAATGTACTTCTATATGTATGTGTACTGTGTGGCGGCACTACTTATGTGTACAGTATGGCACTACAGTGTGAATGTACTTCTATATGTATGTGTACTGTGTGGCGGCACTACTTATGTGTACAGTATGGCACTACAGTGTGAATGTACTTCTATATGTATGTGTACTGTGTGGCGGCAGTACTTATGTGTACAGTATGGAACTACAGTTTGAATGTACTTTTATATGTATGTGTACTGTGTGGCGGCACTAGTTATGTGTACAGTATGGCACTACAGTGTGAATGTACTTCTATATGTATGTGTACTGTGTGGCGGCACTACTTATGTGTACAGTATGGCACTACAGTGTGAATGTACTTCTATATGTATGTGTACTGTGTGGCGGCACTACTTATGTGTACAGTATGGCACTACAGTGTGAATGTGCATCTATATGTGTGTGTACTGTGTGGCGGCACTACTTATGTGTACAGTATGGCACTACAGTGTGAATGTACTTCTATATGTATGTGTACTGTGTGGCGGCACTACTTATGTGTACAGTATGGCACCACAGTGTGAATGTACTTCTATATGTATGTGTACAGTGTGGCGGCACAACTTATGTGTACAGTATGGCACTACAGTGTGAATGTACTTCTATATGTATGTGTACAGTGTGGCGGCACAACTTATGTGTACAGTATGGCACTACAGTGTGAATGTACTTCTATATGTATGTGTACAGTGTGGCGGCACTACTTATGTGTACAGTATGGCACCACAGTATGAATGTACTTCTATATGTATGTGTACTGTGTGGCGGCACTACTTATGTGTACAGTATGGCACCACAGTGTGAATGTACATCTATATGTGTGTGTACTGTGTGGCGGCACTACTTATGTGTACAGTATGGCACCACAGTGTGAATGTACTTCTATATGTATGTGTACTGTGTGGCGGCACTACTTATGTGTACAGTATGGCACCACAGTGTGAATGTACTTCTATATGTATGTGTACTGTGTGGCGGCACTACTTATGTGTACAGTATGGCACTACAGTGTGAATGTACTTCTATATATGTATGTGTACTGTGTGGCGGCACTACTTATGTGTACAGTATGGCACTACAGTGTGAATGTACTTCTATATATGTATGTGTACTGTGTGGCAGCACTACTTATGTGTACAGTATGGCACTACAGTGTGAATGTGCATCTATATATGTATGTGTACTGTGTGGCGGCACTACTTATGTGTACAGTATGGCACTACAGTGTGAATGTACTTCTATATATATATGTGTACTGTGTGGCGGCACTACTTATGTGTACAGTATGGCACCACAGTGTGAATGTTCTTCTATATGTATGTGTACTGTGTGGCGGCACTACTTATGTGTACAGTATGGCACCACAGTGTGAATGTACTTCTATATGTATGTGTACTGTGTGGCGGCACTACTTATGTGTACAGTATGGCACCACAGTGTGAATGTTCTTCTATATGTATGTGTACTGTGTGGCGGCACTACTTATGTGTACAGTATGGCACCACAGTGTGAATGTTCTTCTATATGTATGTGTACTGTGTGGTGGCACTACTTATGTGTACAGTATGGCACTACAGTGTGAATGTACTTCTATATGTATGTGTACTGTGTGGCGGCACTACTTATGTGTACAGTATGGCACCACAGTGTGAATGTACTTCTATATGTATGTGTACTGTGTGGCGGCACTACTTATGTGTACAGTATGGCACTACAGTGTGAATGTACTTCTATATGTATGTGTACTGTGTGGCGGCACTACTTATGTGTACAGTATGGCACTACAGTGTGAATGTACTTCTATATGTGTGTGTGTACTGTGTGGCGGCACTACTTATGTGTACAGTATGGCACCACAGTGTGAATGTACTTCTATATGTATGTGTACTGTGTGGCGGCACTACTTATGTGTACAGTATGGCACTACAGTGTGAATGTACTTCTATATGTGTGTGTACTGTGTGGCGGCACTACTTATGTGTACAGTATGGCACCACAGTGTGAATGTACTTCTATATGTATGTGTACTGTGTGGCGGCACTACTTATGTGTACAGTATGGCACTACAGTGTGAATGTACTTCTATATGTATGTGTACTGTGTGGCGGCACTACTTATGTGTACAGTATGGCACCACAGTGTGAATGTTCTTCTATATATATATATGTATGTGCTATTGATGGCTCTCGGCAGGTCGGTCCATTTGGTGGTGCAGAGGGGACAGAAGTCGTGTCATTCACAGCCCGGAGATGTTTCTTGGTTGATATTGGTCCATGTAAATCCGCCACATCCTTAGTACTGTATAATACCGTCTTATACTCTTCTTGGACTCATATTGTGCAGTTTGCAGCCATCTTGTCGGTTCCCCATATTACATTAAATTCTGAGATATTATAGTGTGGGTGTAATAGAGAGCACATCTGAGGAGGGAGAAGCGGAGAGTTAGTGAGCGGGGAGGAATCGGGAGCCTCACATAATGTCTGTATCAGCAGGGCAGGGACTCAGCAGAGATTAGTAGCGTCTATTGTAATAACAGCACACAAACAGATTTGTCATAAAGCTGATATCTATATCCAATGGATTTCAATGTGATTTGTTCACTTGTCATCCGTGTCCATATCACCAAGTCCGTCACGTGTGCGGTATTTATTATTATTTACGGACTTAATAACACGGCGTGCAGGTCTCTGCTCAAAATAGTGGACTTCCAAGATGGTGGTCTGTTATATCCACCAGTAGTGTGAACCACACATAGCACCAACATATGGAGAACAAACATATCCTAGTGTTCTTTGTGAGCGCTTCACATAAAGTATTGCTGGGAGTCGCGTAGTACAAGGCGCAGCACAAGAGAAGACTTACACATTACAGTATAGCAGAATTATTTATGTGCACTACATGGTGACATTAGTTATATACTCAGTAGATATTGCTGTATTGTATGGCAGAATTATTAATACTACATGCTAACATTAGTAATGTGCACAGTATGGCAGTACTATCTGTATAGTATGGTGATATCAGTAATGTGCACAGTATGACAGTACTATCTGTATAGTATGGTGATATCAGTAATGTGCACAGTATGACAGTACTATCTGTATAGTATAATGATATCAGTAATGTGCACAGTATGACAGTACTATCTGTATAGTATGGTGATATCAGTAATGTGCACAGTATGACAGTACTATCTGTATAGTATAATGATATCAGTAATGTGCACAGTATGACAGTACTATCTGTATAGTATGGTGATATCAGTAATGTGCACAGTATGACAGTACTATCTGTATAGTATGGTGATATCAGTAATGTGCACAGTATGACAGTACTATCTGTATAGTATGGTGATATCAGTAATGTGCACAGTATGACAGTACTATCTGTATAGTATGGTGATATCAGTAATGTGCACAGTATGTCAGTACTATCTGTATAGTATAATGATATCAGTAATGTGCACAGTATGGCAGTACTATCTGTATAGTATGGTGATATCAGTAATGTGCACAGTATGACAGTACTATCTGTATAGTATGGTGATATCAGTAATGTGCACAGTATGACAGTACTATCTGTATAGTATGGTGATATCAGTAATGTGCACAGTATGACAGTACTATCTGTATAGTATGGTGATATCAGTAATGTGCACAGTATGACAGTACTATCTGTATAGTATGGTGATATCAGTAATGTGCACAGTATGACAGTACTATCTGTATAGTATGGTGATATCAGTAATGTGCACAGTATGACAGTACTATCTGTATAGTATGGTGATATCAGTAATGTGCACAGTATGACAGTACTATCTGTATAGTATGGTGATATCAGTAATGTGCACAGTATGACAGTACTATCTGTATAGTATGGAGATATCAGTAATGTGCACAGTATGACAGTACTATCTGTATAGTATGGTGATATCAGTAATGTGCACAGTATGACAGTACTATCTGTATAGTATGGTGATATCAGTAATGTGCACAGTATGACAGTACTATCTGTATAGTATAATGATATCAGTAATGTGCACAGTATGACAGTACTATCTGTATAGTATGGTGATATCAGTAATGTGCACAGTATGACAGTACTATCTGTATAGTATGGTGATATCAGTAATGTGCACAGTATGACAGTACTATCTGTATAGTATGGTGATATCAGTAATGTGCACAGTATGACAGTACTATCTGTATAGTATAATGATATCAGTAATGTGCACAGTATGACAGTACTATCTGTATAGTATAATGATATCAGTAATGTGCACAGTATGACAGTACTATCTGTATAGTATGGTGATATCAGTAATGTGCACAGTATGACAGTACTATCTGTATAGTATGGAGATATCAGTAATGTGCACAGTATGGCAGTACTATCTGTATAGTATGGTGATATCAGTAATGTGCACAGTATGACAGTACTATCTGTATAGTATAATGATATCAGTAATGTGCACAGTATGACAGTACTATCTGTATAGTATGGTGATATCAGTAATGTGCACAGTATGACAGTACTATCTGTATAGTATGGAGATATCAGTAATGTGCACAGTATGGCAGTACTATCTGTATAGTATGGTGATATCAGTAATGTGCACAGTATGACAGTACTATCTGTATAGTATAATGATATCAGTAATGTGCACAGTATGACAGTACTATCTGTATAGTATGGTGATATCAGTAATGTGCACAGTATGACAGTACTATCTGTATAGTATGGTGATATCAGTAATGTGCACAGTATGACAGTACTATCTGTATAGTATAATGATATCAGTAATGTGCACAGTATGACAGTACTATCTGTATAGTATGGTGATATCAGTAATGTGCACAGTATGACAGTACTATCTGTATAGTATGGTGATATCAGTAATGTGCACAGTATGACAGTACTATCTGTATAGTATAATGATATCAGTAATGTGCACAGTATGACAGTACTATCTGTATAGTATGGTGATATCAGTAATGTGCACAGTATGACAGTACTATCTGTATAGTATGGTGATATCAGTAATGTGCACAGTATGACAGTACTATCTGTATAGTATGGTGATATCAGTAATGTGCACAGTATGACAGTACTATCTGTATAGTATAATGATATCAGTAATGTGCACAGTATGACAGTACTATCTGTATAGTATGGTGATATCAGTAATGTGCACAATATGACAGTACTATCTGTATAGTATGGTGATATCAGTAATGTGCACAGTATGACAGTACTATCTGTATAGTATGGTGATATCAGTAATGTGCACAGTATGACAGTACTATCTGTATAGTATAATGATATCAGTAATGTGCACAGTATGACAGTACTATCTGTATAGTATAGTGATATCAGTAATGTGCACAGTATGACAGTACTATCTGTATAGTATGGTGATATCAGTAATGTGCACAGTATGACAGTACTATCTGTATAGTATAATGATATCAGTAATGTGCACAGTATGACAGTACTATCTGTATAGTATGGTGATATCAGTAATGTGCACAGTATGACAGTACTATCTGTATAGTATGGTGATATCAGTAATGTGCACAGTATGACAGTACTATCTGTATAGTATGGTGATATCAGTAATGTGCACAGTATGACAGTACTATCTGTATAGTATGGTGATATCAGTAATGTGCACAGTATGACAGTACTATCCGTATAGTATGGTGATATCAGTAATGTGCACAGTATGACAGTACTATCCGTATAGTATGGTGATATCAGTAATGTGCACAGTATGACAGTACTATCCGTATAGTATGGTGATATCAGTAATGTGCACAGTATGACAGTACTATCTGTATAGTATAATGATATCAGTAATGTGCACAGTATGACAGTACTATCTGTATAGTATGGTGATATCAGTAATGTGCACAGTATGACAGTACTATCTGTATAGTATGGTGATATCAGTAATGTGCACAGTATGACAGTACTATCTGTATAGTATGGTGATATCAGTAATGTGCACAGTATGACAGTACTATCTGTATAGTATGGTGATATCAGTAATGTGCACAGTATGACAGTACTATCTGTATAGTATGGTGATATCAGTAATGTGCACAGTATGACAGTACTATCTGTATAGTATGGTGATATCAGTAATGTGCACAGTATGACAGTACTATCTGTATAGTATGGTGATATCAGTAATGTGCACAGTATGACAGTACTATCTGTATAGTATAATGATATCAGTAATGTGCACAGTATGACAGTACTATCTGTATAGTATAATGATATCAGTAATGTGCACAGTATGACAGTACTATCTGTATAGTATAATGATATCAGTAATGTGCACAGTATGACAGTACTATCTGTATAGTATGGTGATATCAGTAATGTGCACAGTATGACAGTACTATCTGTATAGTATGGTGATATCAGTAATGTGCACAGTATGACAGTACTATCTGTATAGTATGGTGATATCAGTAATGTGCACAGTATGACAGTACTATCTGTATAGTATGGTGATATCAGTAATGTGCACAATATGACAGTACTATCTGTATAGTATGGTGATATCAGTAATGTGCACAGTATGACAGTACTATCTGTATAGTATGGTGATATCAGTAATGTGCACAGTATGACAGTACTATCTGTATAGTATGGTGATATCAGTAATGTGCACAGTATGACAGTACTATCTGTATAGTATGGTGATATCAGTAATGTGTACAGTATGACAGTACTATCTGTATAGTATAATGATATCGGTAATGTGCACAGTATGACAGTACTATCTGTATAGTATGGTGATATCGGTAATGTGCACAATATGACAGTACTATCTGTATAGTATGGTGATATCAGTAATGTGCACAGTATGACAGTACTATCTGTATAGTATGGTGATATCAGTAATGTGCACAGTATGACAGTACTATCTGTATAGTATAGTGATATCAGTAATGTGCACAGTATGACAGTACTATCTGTATAGTATGGTGATATCAGTAATGTGCACAGTATGACAGTACTATCTGTATAGTATGGTGATATCAGTAATGTGCACAGTATGACAGTACTATCTGTATAGTATGGTGATATCAGTAATGTGCACAGTATGACAGTACTATCTGTATAGTATGGTGATATCGGTAATGTGCACAGTATGACAGTACTATCTGTATAGTATGGTGATATCAGTAATGTGCACAGTATGACAGTACTATCTGTATAGTATGGTGATATCAGTAATGTGCACAGTATGACAGTACTATCTGTATAGTATGATGATATCAGTAATGTGCACAGTATGACAGTACTATCTGTATAGTATGGTGATATCAGTAATGTGCACAGTATGACAGTACTATCTGTATAGTATAATGATATCAGTAATGTGCACAGTATGACAGTACTATCTGTATAGTATGGTGATATCAGTAATGTGCACAGTATGACAGTACTATCTGTATAGTATAGTGATATCAGTAATGTGCACAGTATGACAGTACTATCTGTATAGTATGGTGATATCAGTAATGTGCACAGTATGACAGTACTATCTGTATAGTATGGTGATATCAGTAATGTGCACAGTATGACAGTACTATCTGTATAGTATGGTGATATCAGTAATGTGCACAGTATGACAGTACTATCTGTATAGTATGGTGATATCAGTAATGTGCACAGTATGACAGTACTATCTGTATAGTATGGTGATATCAGTAATGTGCACAGTATGACAGTACTATCTGTATAGTATGGTGATATCAGTAATGTGCACAGTATGACAGTACTATCTGTATAGTATGGTGATATCAGTAATGTGCACAGTATGACAGTACTATCTGTATAGTATAGTGATATCAGTAATGTGCACAGTATGACAGTACTATCTGTATAGTATGGTGATATCAGTAATGTGCACAGTATGACAGTACTATCTGTATAGTATGGTGATATCAGTAATGTGCACAGTATGACAGTACTATCTGTATAGTATGGTGATATCAGTAATGTGCACAGTATGACAGTACTATCTGTATAGTATGGTGATATCAGTAATGTGCACAGTATGACAGTACTATCTGTATAGTATGGTGATATCGGTAATGTGCACAGTATGACAGTACTATCTGTATAGTATGGTGATATCAGTAATGTGCACAGTATGACAGTACTATCTGTATAGTATAGTGATATCAGTAATGTGCACAGTATGACAGTACTATCTGTATAGTATGGTGATATCAGTAATGTGCACAGTATGACAGTACTATCTGTATAGTATGGTGATATCAGTAATGTGCACAGTATGACAGTACTATCTGTATAGTATGGTGATATCAGTAATGTGCACAGTATGACAGTACTATCTGTATAGTATAATGATATCAGTAATGTGCACAGTATGACAGTACTATCTGTATAGTATGGTGATATCAGTAATGTGCACAGTATGACAGTACTATCTGTATAGTATGGTGATATCAGTAATGTGCACAGTATGACAGTACTATCTGTATAGTATGGAGATATCAGTAATGTGCACAGTATGACAGTACTATCTGTATAGTATGGTGATATCAGTAATGTGCACAGTATGACAGTACTATCTGTATAGTATGGTGATATCAGTAATGTGCACAGTATGACAGTACTATCTGTATAGTATAGTGATATCAGTAATGTGCACAGTATGACAGTACTATCTGTATAGTATAATGATATCAGTAATGTGCACAGTATGACAGTACTATCTGTATAGTATGGTGATATCAGTAATGTGCACAGTATGACAGTACTATCTGTATAGTATAGTGATATCAGTAATGTGCACAGTATGACAGTACTATCTGTATATATTGGGGACAAAGACTTTGCTTCTCCATCTCTAGATACGTTTGTGTGATAACTACATATGCAAAATCAGATAGGAAAATCATGCGGGCTTCAGGATATTGACGCCGGTGCGGTTAGTGGATTTTATTATGTGTAAATAGTGAAGAAGTGTATGGTCACCGGGTCACATGTCCTCTTATCAGTGGAGGGCGCCTAGTAGTGACTATAACTAAATGCCAGTGTTATATACAGCATATGATGTATTACGGTGTTATATACAGCATATGATGTATTACGGTGTTATATACAGCATATGATGTATTACGGTGTTATATACAGCATATGATGTATTACGGTGTTATATACAGCATATGATGTATTACGGTGTTATATACAGCATATGATGTATTACGGTGTTATATACAGCATATGATGTATTACGGTGTTATATACAGCATATGATGTATTACGGTGTTATATACAGCATATGATGTATTACGGTGTTATATACAGCATATGATCGGTGCGGTCCTGTTATACCGTTTGCATTTGGGTCTAGGAGTTTCTAGGTAGCCAATCTAGAGTTGCCATTGAGGTGCACGGGGCCTCCATTGTATCTTGGTTTTCCTCCATTGACATTGCCAACGATGGCACAAGGAAGGGATTTTTCTTGAAAATTGCTAAAATGGCTCATCTTGTTGCAGCTCCATTACCTGTCCCTAATACACCTATATACAGTAGATATGGAGCAGGTATACAGCATGAATTCCTATTCTATTCCATGGAGCTGAATTGAGGATCTAGCAAATGTAACGCCTGGGACTAGAATTACCTCCTGTATGACGGCGCGCAGCGCGGCTTCATTGTCCAACTTGCTGGTAAATTTAACTCTAAGGACTGAGGTTCCTACAGAAAATACAGATGTGAAAAACGTAAATATAATCTCAATACGAGAATAAAAGAAATGTCAGTCCGGACTGGAATAGATCAAACAATATCACTATTGCAAGAGACTGTCCAGAATCTCTCCTGCAGCCCTGCGCATGCACCAGCACCTCATCCAATGGTGGATACACAAGACTTCAGAGCCACAACATGGGCTCTGGCAGGATCTGACCATTTTTCCACTGGTGATATGCTGGTTCTGGTGACAGTAACCTATCTATCTGCAGGGCTGGGGTGATATGCTGGTTCTGGTGACAGTAACCTATCTATCTGCAGGGCTGGGGTGATATGCTGGTTCTGGTGACAGTAACCTATCTATCTGCAGGGCTGGGGTGATATGCTGGTTCTGGTGACAGTAACCTATCTATCTGCAGGGCTGGGGTGATATGCTGGTTCTGGTGACAGTAACCTATCTATCTGCAGGACTGGGGTGATATGCTGGTTCTGGTGACAGTAACCTATCTATCTGCAGGGCTGGGGTGATATGCTGGTTCTGGTGACAGTAACCTATCTATCTGCAGGGCTGGGGTGATATGCTGGTGACAGTAACCTATCTATCTGCAGGACTGGGGTGATATGCTGGGTCTGGTGACAGTAACCTATCTATCTGCAGGGCTGGGGTGATATGCTGATTCTGGTGACAGTAACCTATCTATCTGCAGGGCTGGGGTGATATGCTGATTCTGGTGACAGTAACCTATCTATCTGCAGGGCTGGGGTGATATGCTGGTTCTGGTGACAGTAACCTATCTATCTGCAGGGCTGGGGTGATATGCTGGGTCTGGTGACAGTAACCTATCTATCTGCAGGGCTGGGGTGATATGCTGGTTCTGGTGACAGTAACCTATCTATCTGCAGGGCTGGGGTGATATACTGGGTCTGGTGACAGTAACCTATCTATCTGCAGGACTGGGGTGATATGCTGGGTCTGGTGACAGTAACCTATCTATCTGCAGGACTGGGGTGATATGCTGGTTCTGGTGACAGTAACCTATCTATCTGCAGGGCTGGGGTGATATGCTGGTTCTGGTGACAGTAACCTATCTATCTGCAGGGCTGGGGTGATATGCTGGTTCTGGTGACAGTAACCTATCTATCTGCAGGGCTGGGGTGATATGCTGGGTCTGGTGACAATAACCTATCTATCTGCAGGGCTGGGGTGATATGCTGGTTCTGGTGACAGTAACCTATCTATCTGCAGGGCTGGGGTGATATGCTGGGTCTGGTGACAGTAACCTATCTATCTACAGGGCTGGGGTGATATGCTGGTTCTGGTGACAGTAACCTATCTATCTGCAGGGCTGGGGTGATATGCTGGTTCTGGTGACAGTAACCTATCTATCTGCAGGGCTGGGGTGATATGCTGGTTCTGGTGCCTATAACCTATCTATCTGCAGGGCTGGGGTGATATGCTGGTTCTGGTGACAGTAACCTATCTATCTGCAGGGCTGGGGTGATATGCTGGTTCTGGTGCCTATAACCTATCTATCTGCAGGGCTGGGGTGATATGCTGGTTCTGGTGACAGTAACCTATCTATCTGCAGGGCTGGGGTGATATGCTGGTTCTGGTGACAGTAACCTATCTATCTGCAGGGCTGGGGTGATATGCTGGGTCTGGTGACAGTAACCTATCTATCTGCAGGACTGGAGTGATATGCTGGTTCTGGTGACAGTAACCTATCTATCTGCAGGGCTGGGGTGATATGCTGGTTCTGGTGACAGTAACCTATCTATCTGCAGGGCTGGGGTGATATGCTGGTTCTGGTGACAGTAACCTATCTATCTGCAGGACTGGGGTGATATGCTGGTTCTGGTGACAGTAACCTATCTATCTGCAGGGCTGGGGTGATATGCTGGGTCTGGTGACAGTAACCTATCTATCTGCAGGGCTGGGGTGATATGCTGGTTCTGGTGACAGTAACCTATCTATCTGCAGGGCTGGGGTGATATGCTGGGTCTGGTGACAGTAACCTATCTATCTGCAGGGCTGGGGTGATATGCTGGTGACAGTAACCTATCTATCTGCAGGGCTGGGGTGATATGCTGGTTCTGGTGACAGTAACCTATCTATCTGCAGGGCTGGGGTGATATGCTGGTTCTGGTGACAGTAACCTATCTATCTGCAGGGCTGGGGTGATATGCTGGGTCTGGTGACAGTAACCTATCTATCTGCAGGGCTGGGGTGATATACTGGTTCTGGTGACAGTAACCTATCTATCTGCAGGGCTGGGGTGATATGCTGGGTCTGGTGACAGTAACCTACCTATCTGCAGGGCTGGGGTGATATGCTGGATCTGGTGACAGTAACCTATCTATCTGCAGGGCTGGGGTGATATGCTGGTTCTGGTGACAAAAACCTATCTATCTGCAGGGCTGGGGTGATATGCTGGGTCTGGTGACAGTAACCTATCTATCTGCAGGGCTGGGGTGATATGCTGGTGACAGTAACCTATCTATCTGCAGGGCTGGGGTGATATGCTGGTTCTGGTGACAGTAACCTATCTATCTGCAGGGCTGGGGTGATATGCTGGGTCTGGTGACAGTAACCTATCTATCTGCAGGGCTGGGGTGATATACTGGTTCTGGTGACAGTAACCTATCTATCTGCAGGGCTGGGGTGATATGCTGGTTCTGGTGACAGTAACCTATCTATCTGCAGGGCTGGGGTGATATGCTGGGTCTGGTGACAGTAACCTATCTATCTGCAGGGCTGGGGTGATATACTGGTTCTGGTGACAGTAACCTATCTATCTGCAGGGCTGGGGTGATATGCTGGTTCTGGTGACAGTAACCTATCTATCTGCAGGGCTGGGGTGATATACTGGTTCTGGTGACAGTAACCTATCTATCTGCAGGGCTGGGGTGATATGCTGGGTCTGGTGACAGTAACCTATCTATCTGCAGGACTGGGGTGATATGCTGGTTCTGGTGACAGTAACCTATCTATCTGCAGGACTGGGGTGATATGCTGGTTCTGGTGACAGTAACCTATCTATCTGCAGGGCTGGAGTGATATGCTGGGTCTGGTAACAGTAACCTATCTATCTGCAGGGCTGGGGTGATATGCTGGTTCTGGTGACAGTAACCTATCTATCTGCAGGACTGGGGTGATATGCTGGGTCTGGTGACAGTAACCTATCTATCTGCAGGACTGGGGTGATATGCTGGTTCTGGTGACAGTAACCTATCTATCTGCAGGGCTGGGGTGATATACTGGGTCTGGTGACAGTAACCTATCTATCTGCAGGGCTGGGGTGATATGCTGGTTCTGGTGACAGTAACCTATCTATCTGCAGGGCTGGTGTGATATGCTGGGTCTGGTGACAGTAACCTATCTATCTGCAGGGCTGGGGGATATGCTGGTTCTGGTGACAGTAACCTATCTATCTGCAGGGCTGGGGTGATATGCTGGGTCTGGTGACAGTAACCTATCTATCTGCAGGGCTGGGGTGATATGCTGGTTCTGGTGACAGTAACCTATCTATCTGCAGGGCTGGGGTGATATGCTGGTTCTGGTGACAGTAACCTATCTATCTGCAGGGCTGGGTGATATGCTGGTTCTGGTGACAGTAACCTATCTATCTGCAGGGCTGGGGTGATATGCTGGGTCTGGTGACAGTAACCTATCTATCTGCAGGGCTGGGGTGATATGCTGGTTCTGGTGTCAGTAACCTATCTATCTGCAGGGCTGGGGTGATATGCTGGTTCTGGTGACAGTAACCTATCTATCTGCAGGGCTGGGGTGATATGCTGGTTCTGGTGACAGTAACCTATCTATCTGCAGGGCTGGGTGATATGCTGGTTCTGGTGACAGTAACCTATCTATCTGCAGGGCTGGGGTGATATGCTGGTTCTGGTGACAGTAACCTATCTATCTGCAGGGCTGGGGTGATATGCTGGTTCTAGTGACAGTAACCTATCTATCTGCAGGGCTGGGGTGATATGCTGGGTCTGGTGACAGTAACCTATCTATCTGCAGGGCTGGGGTGATATGCTGGTTCTGGTGACAGTAACCTATCTATCTGCAGGGCTGGGGTGATATGCTGGTTCTGGTGACAGTAACCTATCTATCTGCAGGACTGGGGTGATATGCTGGTTCTGGTGACAGTAACCTATCTATCTGCAGGGCTGGGGTGATATGCTGGTTCTGGGGACAGTAACCTATCTATCTGCAGGGCTGGGGTGATATGCTGGTTCTGGTGACAGTAACCTATCTATCTGCAGGGCGGGGGTGATATGCTGGTTCTGGTGACAGTAACCTATCTATCTGCAGGACTGGGGTGATATGATGGTTCTGGTGACAGTAACCTATCTATCTGCAGGGCTGGGGTGATATGCTGGTTCTGGGGACAGTAACCTATCTATCTGCAGGACTGGGGTGATATGCTGGTTCTGGTGACACTAACCTATCTATCTGCAGGGCTGTGGTGATATGCTGGGTCTGGTGACAGTAACCTATCTATCTGCAGGACTGGGGTGATATACTGGTTCTGGTGACAGTAACCTATCTATCTGCAGGGCTGGGGTGATATGCTGGGTCTGGTGACAGTAACCTATCTATCTGCAGGCCTGGGGTGATATGCTGGTTCTGTTGACAGTAACCTATCTATCTGCAGGGCTGGGGTGATATGCTGGGTCTGGTGACAGTAACCTATCTATCTGCAGGGCTGGGGTGATATGCTGGGTCTGGTGACAGTAACCTATCTATCTGCAGGGCTGGGGTGATATGCTGGTGACAGTAACCTATCTATCTGCAGGGCTGGGGTGATATGCTGGTTCTGGTGACAGTAACCTATCTATCTGCAGGGCTGGGGTGATATGCTGGTTCTGGTGACACTAACCTATCTATCTGCAGGGCTGGGGTGATATGCTGGTTCTGGTGACAGTAACCTATCTATCTGCAGGGCTGGGGTGATATGCTGGTTCTGGTGACACTAACCTATCTATCTGCAGGGCTGGGGTGATATGCTGGTTCTGGTGACACTAACCTATCTATCTGCAGGGCTGTGGTGATATGCTGGGTCTGGTGACAGTAACCTATCTATCTGCAGGACTGGGGTGATATACTGGTTCTGGTGACAGTAACCTATCTATCTGCAGGGCTGGGGTGATATGCTGGGTCTGGTGACAGTAACCTATCTATCTGCAGGCCTGGGGTGATATGCTGGTTCTGTTGACAGTAACCTATCTATCTGCAGGGCTGGGGTGATATGCTGGGTCTGGTGACAGTAACCTATCTATCTGCAGGGCTGGGGTGATATGCTGGGTCTGGTGACAGTAACCTATCTATCTGCAGGGCTGGGGTGATATGCTGGTGACAGTAACCTATCTATCTGCAGGGCTGGGGTGATATGCTGGTTCTGGTGACAGTAACCTATCTATCTGCAGGGCTGGGGTGATATGCTGGTTCTGGTGACAGTAACCTATCTATCTGCAGGGCTGGGGTGATATGCTGGTTCTGGTGACAGTAACCTATCTATCTGCAGGGCGGGGGTGATATGCTGGTTCTGGTGACAGTAACCTATCTATCTGCAGGGCTGGGGTGATATGCTGGGTCTGGTGACAGTAACCTATCTATCTGCAGGGCTGGGGTGATATACTGGGTCTGGTGACAGTAACCTATCTGTCTGCAGGGCTGGGGTGATATACTGGTTCTGGTGACAGTAACCTATCTATCTGCAGGGCGGGGGTGATATGCTGGTTCTGGTGACAGTAACCTATCTATCTGCAGTGCTGGGGTGATATGCTGGGTCTGGTGACAGTAACCTATCTATCTGCAGGGCTGGGGTGATATACTGGATCACAATTTATATAAACCGCAAGTATCAACTACAACAAGAACTCGTATTGTTGCAGTCATCCAACAATACGTTACATGTTACATATCTATACTGCAGATCTGTGACACCAAAATCTATCTTTTCTGAGATTGCGGAGCGCACTGTACGTAACAACACAATTTAATACTTCACATACACAATCACCTTCATGTAACTTTGCAGCAAACAGAGATTCAAACAAAAATTGTATAAAAGTTGTAATTTGCTACTTAAGTGCCGCTCAAGCAATCTCATGCTGCAAAAGAAATGTTTTTTTCAAAAAAACTGCAATATGTGAGGGATCCGTATATACTGTACATACAAACCACACACACACACACACATATATATATATATTTACAGGTGTTAAAGAAAAGCCAAAATCACAGATATGTGGCCACTAGAGATGAGTGAATACCACGAGGCAAAAACACTAAAAATTTGTGTCCCCTCCCACCTTTCCTGGCGCTTTTTTTGCACCAATTATTGTGCAAGGGAGGTGGGACAAGAACTACGACAACGGAGGCATCGAAAAAAAATCGGAAAAAGTAACTGGCTGCCGAAATCAGGTGACCTCCAATTTATACGAATGGTGGGTTTAATATCCGGGTGATATGAGACTGTGACCCATGTGACTGTGAGACAGGGACAGATGTACAGGCGGGTTAGCTAGGGAGAACCTTTATTTAGGGGGGATGTCACTCACACAGCTCTTTGGGGCTCTATCTCATCGACGAGATAGTGGGGTAATAGAGGGTCTTTGGTGTGTTAGACGCCCCCAGACATGCGCCCCCTGCTGGCCCAGTTACATTGCAGAGGTGTCGGCATCATTCCCTGGGGTGTCATAGTGGACTTGGTGATCCTCCTGAGTCAAAGTGTGGCTTCCCCTGAAACGAAGCATTTTCTCCCACAGACTATAATGGGGTTCCATATTTGTTCGAATAGTCCAATATTGAGGGGCTGCTCGAAACAAATAACGAATCTCGAATATTTCATTGTTCGCTCCTCTCTAGTGGCCACCAATTTTGTGAATGTAAATGAAATAGGGGATTATATAAGAAGAGAAGTTGTCCCGCTAATGATTCATTACAATCTCTCACCTAACTAGTGTGATAACTAGGGCCGTGTTCAGATTGGTGTAACACGGCTGCTTTATTGCTCACATGTTACAGACACAACCTTTGACGTTCCTGCGGTTCATCGTTACTGGTGTCAGATTCTAAATTCTAGATCTGAAGACCCGCTAGTAGTCCTGGTGTTTCATCTGTACTATGGGTGCAAAAAATGAGTACCCGCCATTATACCCATCTGAAACACTAGAGAATGGTGCCAACAAACTTCCTGGTTATGTTCAGAAGGGTATTACAGAAGAAGACCACTGAGATTAGGCTCAGAGGGGTATTACAGAAGAAGACCACCGAGATTAGGCTCAGAGGGGTATTACAGAAGAAGACCACCGAGATTAGGCTCAGAGGGGTATTACAGAAGAAGACCACCGAGATTAGGCTCAGAGGGGTATTACAGAAGAAGACCACCGAGATTAGGCTCAGAGGGGTATTACAAAAGAATACCTGTGAGATCAGGCTCAGAGGGGTATTACAGAAGAAAACCCCTGAGATTAGGCTCAGAGGGGTATTACAGAAGAAGACCACTGAGATTAGGCTCAGAGGGGTATTACAGAAGAAGACCCCCGAGATTAGGCTCAGAGGGGTATTACAGAAGAAGACCACCGAGATCAGGCTCAGAGGGGTATTACAGAAGAAGACCACCGAGATTAGGCTCAGAGGGGTATTACAGAAGAAGACCACCGAGATTAGGCTCAGAGGGGTATTACAGAAGAAGACCACAGAGATCAGGCTCAGAGGGGTATTACAGAAGAATACCCCTGAGATTAGGCTCAGAGGGGTATTACAGAAGAAGACCACTGAGATTAGGCTCAGAGGGGTATTACAGAAGAAGACCCCCGAGATTAGGCTCAGAGGGGTATTACAGAAGAAGACCCCCGAGATTAGGCTCAGAGGGGTATTACAGAAGAATACCTGTGAGATCAGGCTCAGAGGGGTATTACAGAAGAAGACCCCTGACATTAGGCTCAGAGGGGTATTACAGAAGAATACCTGTGAGATTAGGCTCAGAGGGGTATTACAGAAGAAGACCCCTGACATTAGGCTTAGAGGGGTATTACAGAAGAAGACCACTGAGATTAGGCTCAGAGGGGTATTACAGAAGAACACCACCGAGATTAGGCTCAGAGGGGTATTACAGAAGAAAACCCCTGAGATTAGGCTCAGAGGGGTATTACAGAAGAAGACCACCGAGATTAGGCTCAGAGGGGTATTACAGAAGAAAACCCCTGAGATTAGGCTCAGAGGGGTATTACAGAAGAAGACCACCGAGATTAGGCTCAGAGGGGTATTACAGAAGAAGACCACCGAGATTAGGCTCAGAGGAGTATTACAGAAGACCACCGAGATTAGGCTCAGAGGGGTATTACAGAAGAAGACCACTGAGATTAGGCTCAGAGGGGTATTACAGAAGAAAACCCCTCCGATTAGGCTCAGAGGGGTATTACAGAAGAAGACCCCTGACATTAGGCTCAGAGGGGTATTACAGAAGAACACCACCGAGATTAGTCTCAGAGGAGTATTACAGAAGAATACCTGTGAGATCAGGCTCAGAGGGGTATTACAGAAGAAGACCACCGAGATTAGGCTCAGAGGGGTATTACAGAAGAAGACCACCGAGATTAGGCTCAGAGGGGTATTACAGAAGAAGACCACCGAGATTAGGCTCAGAGGGGTATTACAGAAGAAGACCACTGAGATTAGGCTCAGAGGGGTATTACAGAAGAAGACCACCGAGATTAGGCTCAGAGGGGTATTACAGAAGAAAACCCCTGCGATTAGGCTCAGAGGGGTATTACAGAAGAAGACCACCAAGATTAGGCTCAGAGGGGTATTACAGAAGAAAACCCCTGCGATTAGGCTCAGAGGGGTATTACAGAAGAAGACCACCGAGATTAGGCTCAGAGGAGTATTACAGAGGAATAACTGTGAGATCAGGCTCAGAGGGGTATTACAGAAGAAGACCATCGAGATTAGGCTCAGAGGGGTATTACAGAAGAATAACTGTGAGATTAGGCTCAGAGGGGTATTACAGAAGAAGACCACCGAGATTAGGCTCAGAGGGGTATTACAGAAGAAGACCACCAAGATTAGGCTCAGAGGGGTATTACAGAAGAAGACCACCGAGATTAGGCTCAGAGGGGTATTACAGAAGAAGACCCCCGAGATTAGGCTCAGAGGAGTATTAAAGAAGAAGACCACCGAGATTAGGCTCAGAGGGGTATTACAGAAGAAGACCATCGAGATTAGGCTCAGAGGGGTATTACAGAAGAAGACCATCGAGATTAGGCTCAGAGGGGTATTACAGAAGAATACCTGTGAGATCAGGCTCAGAGGGGTATTACAGAAGAAGACCACCGAGATTAGGCTCAGAGGAGTATTACAGAAGAAGACCACCGAGATTAGGCTCAGAGGGGTATTACAGAAGAAGACCCCCGAGATTAGGCTCAGAGGGGTATTACAGAAGAAGACCATCGAGATTAGGCTCAGAGGGGTATTGCAGAAGAATACCTGTGAGATCAGGCTCAGAGGGGTATTACAGAAGAAGACCACTGAGATTAGGCTCAGAGGGGTATTACAGAAGAAGACCACCGAGATTAGGCTCAGAGGAGTATTACAGAAGAATAACTGTGAGATCAGGCTCAGAGGGGTATTACAGAAGAAGACCACCGAGATTAGGCTCAGAGGGGTATTACAGAAGAAGACCACCGAGATTAGGCTCAGAGGGGTATTACAGAAGAAGACCACCGAGATTAGGCTCAGAGGGGTATTACAGAAGAAGACCACCGAGATTAGGTTCAGAGGGGTATTACAGAAGAAGACCACCAAGATTAGGCTCAGAGGGGTATTACAGAAGAAGACCACCGAGATTAGGTTCAGAGGGGTATTACAGAAGAAGACCACCAAGATTAGGCTCAGAGGAGTATTACAGAAGAAGACCACCTAGATTAGGCTCAGAGGAGTATTACAGAAGAAGACCACCGAGATTAGGCTCAGAGGGGTATTACAGAAGAAGACCACTAAGATTAGGCTCAGAGGGGTATTACAGGAGAATACCTGTGAGATCAGGCTCAGAGGGGTATTACAGAAGAATACCACCGAGATTAGGCTCAGAGGGGTATTACAGAAGAAGACCACCTAGATTAGGCTCAGAGGAGTATTACAGAAGAAGACCACCGAGATTAGGCTCAGAGGGGTATTACAGAAGAAGACCAACGAGATTAGGCTCAGAGGGGTATTACAGAAGAAGACCCCCGAGATTAGGCTCAGAGGGGTATTACAGAAGAAGACCACCGAGATTAGGCTCAGAGGGGTATTACAGAAGAAGACCATCGAGATTAGGCTCAGAGGGGAATTACAGAAGAAGACCCCCGAGATTAGGCTCAGAGGGGTATTACAGAAGAAGACCATCGAGATTAGGCTCAGAGGGGTATTACAGAAGAAGACCACCGAGATTAGGCTCAGAGGGGTATTACAGAAGAAGACCATCGAGATTAGGCTCAGAGGGGTATTACAGAAGAATACCTGTGAGATCAGGCTCAGAGGTGTATTACAGAAGAAGACCACCGAGATTAGGCTCAGAGGGGTATTACAGAAGAAGACCACCGAGATTAGGCTCAGAGGGGTATTACAGAAGAAGACCCCCGAGATTAGGCTCAGAGGTGTAATACAGAAGAAGACCACCGAGATTAGGCTCAGAGGGGTATTACAGAAGAAGACCACCGAGATTAGGCTCAGAGGGGTATTACAGAAGAAGACCCCCGAGATTAGGCTCAGAAAGGGTATTACAGAAGAAGACCACCGAGATTAGGCTCAGAGGAGTATTACAGAAGAAGACCACCGAGATTAGGCTCAGAGGGGTATTACAGAAGAAGACCACCGAGATTAGGCTCAGAGGGGTATTACAGAAGAAGACCACCAAGATTAGGCTCAGAGGGGTATTACAGAAGAAGACCACCGAGATTAGGCTCAGAGGAGTATTACAGAAGAAGGCCACCGAGATTAGGCTCAGAGGGGTATTACAGAAGAAGACCACCGAGATTAGGCTCAGAGGGGTATTACAGAAGAAGACCACTGAGATTAGGCTCAGAGGGGTATTACAGAAGAATACCTGTGAGATCAGGCTCCGAGGGGTATTACAGAAGAAGACCACCGAGATTAGGCTCATAGGGGTATTACAGAAGAATACCACCGAGATTAGGCTCAGAGGGGTATTACAGAAGAAGACCACCGAGATTAGGCTCAGAGGAGTATTACAGAAGAATAACTGTGAGATCAGGCTCAGAGGGGTATTACAGAAGAAAACCCCTCCGATTAGGCTCAGAGGGGTATTACAGAAGAAGACCACCGAGATTAGGCTCAGAGGGGTATTACAGAAGAAGACCCCCGAGATTAGGCTCAGAGGGGTATTACAGAAGAAGACCACTGAGATTAGGCTCAGAGGGGTATTACAGAAGAAGACCACCAAGATTAGGCTCAGAGGGGTATTACAGAAGAATACCTGTGAGATCAGGCTCAGAGGGGTATTACAGAAGAAGACCACCGAGATTAGGCTCAGAGGGGTATTACAGAAGAAGACCACCGAGATTAGGCTCAGAGGGGTATTACAGAAGAATAACTGTGAGATCAGGCTCAGAGGGGTATTACAGAAGAAGACCACCGAGATTAGGCTCAGAGGGGTATTACAGAAGAAGACCACCGAGATTAGGTTCAGAGGGGTATTACAGAAGAAGACCACCAAGATTAGGCTCAGAGGAGTATTACAGAAGAAGACCACCGAGATTAGGCTCAGAGGGGTATTACAGAAGAAGACCACCGAGATTAGGCTCAGAGGAGTATTACAGAAGAAGACCACCGAGATTAGGCTCAGAGGGGTATTACAGAAGAAGACCACCGAGATTAGGCTCAGAGGGGTATTACAGAAGAATACCTGTGAGATCAGGCTCAGAGGGGTATTACAGAAGAAGACCACCGAGATTAGGCTCAGAGGGGTATTACAGAAGAAGACCACCGAGATTAGGCTCAGAGGGGTATTACAGAAGAATAACTGTGAGATCAGGCTCAGAGGGGTATTACAGAAGAAGACCACCGAGATTAGGCTCAGAGGGGTATTACAGAAGAAGACCACCGAGATTAGGTTCAGAGGGGTATTACAGAAGAAGACCACCAAGATTAGGCTCAGAGGAGTATTACAGAAGAAGACCACCGAGATTAGGCTCAGAGGGGTATTACAGAAGAAGACCACCGAGATTAGGCTCAGAGGAGTATTACAGAAGAAGACCACCGAGATTAGGCTCAGAGGGGTATTACAGAAGAAGACCACCGAGATTAGGCTCAGAGGAGTATTACAGAAGAAGACCACCGAGATTAGGCTCAGAGGGGTATTACAGAAGAAGACCCCCGAGATTAGGCTCAGAGGGGTATTACAGAAGAAGACCCCCGAGATTAGGCTCAGAGGGGTATTACAGAAGAAGACCCCAGCGATTAGGCTCAGAGGGGTATTATAGAAGAAAGCCCCTGAGATTAGGTTTAGAGGGGTATTACAGAAGAATACCCCTGAGATTAGGCTCAGAGGGGTATTACAGAAGAATACTCCTGAGATTAGGCTCAGTGGGGAAAGGGTTAAATATAGCAGGAGGATCCCTGCTTTATATCCAGCCCAGAAGAGCCCTTAGATATCATTTATAGTAAGTTCCTTTAGTTGTGAATTTTGTAAACATAAAGACACCACAAAAAAATCAGCCCGAGGTGCAAGACACCGATCAGTATTCTTATATTACACCCAGAAATGAAAAATAACTTACCAAGTGATGAGTTTTGTATAGGAGTTGTAGTTGTGCTCGTCATTGTTGTAGTAGTTGTTGTATTGCTCACAGGGTTGATAGTACTACTTACTACATTAGTATTGGATGTAACAGTGTTATGTGCGGTGCTGGAAACCAAGGTAGGTCTATCCAAGGTTATTGTATCTAATCCCACAGTAGTCTCTATGGTAGTTGTATCTATTCTCTCAGTAGTCTCTATGGTAGTTGTATCTATTCCCTCAGTAGTCTCTATGGTAGTTGTATCTATTCTCTCAGTAGTCTCTATGGTAGTTGTATCTATTCTCTCAGTAGTCTCTATGGTAGTTGTATCTATTCCCTCAGTAGTCTCTATGGTAGTTGTATCTATTCTCTCAGTAGTCTCTATGGTAGTTGTATCTAATCCCACAGTAGTCTCTATGGTAGTTGTATCTATTCTCTCAGTAGTCTCTATGGTAGTTGTATCTATTCCCTCAGTAGTCTCTATGGTAGTTGTATCTATTCTCTCAGTAGTCTCTATGGTAGTTGTATCTATTCTCTCAGTAGTCTCTATGGTAGTTGTATCTATTCTCTCAGTAGTCTCTATGGTAGTTGTATCTATTCCCTCAGTAGTCTCTATGGTAGTTGTATCTATTCTCTCAGTAGTCTCTATGGTAGTTGTATCTATTCCCTCAGTAGTCTCTATGGTAGTTGTATCTAATCCCACAGTAGTCTCTATGGTAGTTGTATCTATTCTCTCAGTAGTCTCTATGGTAGTTGTATCTATTCTCTCAGTAGTCTCTATGGTAGTTGTATCTATTCTCTCAGTAGTCTCTATGGTAGTTGTATCTATTCTCTCAGTAGTCTCTATGGTAGTTGTATCTATTCTCTCAGTAGTCTCTATGGTAGTTGTATCTATTCTCTCAGTAGTCTCTATGGTAGTTGTATCTATTCCCTCAGTAGTCTCTATGGTAGTTGTATCTATTCTCTCAGTAGTCTCTATGGTAGTTGTATCTATTCTCTCAGTAGTCTCTATGGTAGTTGTATCTATTCTCTCAGTAGTCTCTATGGTAGTTGTATCTATTCTCTCAGTAGTCTCTATGGTAGTTGTATCTATTCCCTCAGTAGTCTCTATGGTAGTTGTATCTATTCCCTCAGTAGTCTCTATGGTAGTTGTATCTATTCTCTCAGTAGTGTCTATGGTAGTTGTATCTATTCTCTCAGTAGTCTCTATGGTAGTTGTATCTATTCTCTCAGTAGTCTCTATGGTAGTTGTATCTATTCTCTCAGTAGTCTCTATGGTAGTTGTATCTATTCTCTCAGTAGTCTCTATGGTAGTTGTATCTATTCTCTCAGTAGTCTCTATGGTAGTTGTATCTATTCCCTCAGTAGTCTCTATGGTAGTTGTATCTATTCCCTCAGTAGTCTCTATGGTAGTTGTATCTATTCCCTCAGTAGTGTCTATGGTAGTTGTATCTATTCCCTCAGTAGTCTCTATGGTAGTTGTATCTATTCCCTCAGTAGTCTCTATGGTAGTTGTATCTATTCCCTCAGTAGTCTCTATGGTAGTTGTATCTATTCTCTCAGTAGTCTCTATGGTAGTTGTATCTATTCTCTCAGTAGTCTCTATGGTAGTTGTATCTATTCCCTCAGTAGTCTCTATGGTAGTTGTATCTATTCCCTCAGTAGTCTCTATGGTAGTTGTATCTATTCCCTCAGTAGTCTCTATGGTAGTTGTATCTATTCCCTCAGTAGTCTCTATGGTAGTTGTATCTATTTCCTCAGTAGTCTCTATGGTAGTTGTATCTATTCCCTCAGTAGTCTCTATGGTAGTTGTATCTATTCTCTCAGTAGTCTCTATGGTAGTTGTATCTATTCCCTCAGTAGTCTCTATGGTAGTTGTATCTATTCCCTCAGTAGTCTCTATGGTAGCTGTATCTAATCCCTCAGTAGTCTCTATGGTAGTTGTATCTATTCCCTCAGTAATATCTATGGTAGTTGTATCTATTCTCTCAGTAGTCTCTATGGTAGTTGTATCTATTCCCTCAGTAATATCTATGGTAGTTGTATCTATTCCCTCAGTAGTCTCTATGGTAGTTGTATCTATTCTCTCAGTAGTCTCTATGGTAGTTGTATCTATTCTCTCAGTAGTCTCTATGGTAGTTGTATCTATTCCCTCAGTAATATCTATGGTAGTTGTATCTATTCCCTCAGTAGTCTCTATGGTAGTTGTATCTATTCTCTCAGTAGTCTCTATGGTAGTTGTATCTATTCTCTCAGTAGTCTCTATGGTAGTTGTATCTATTCTCTCAGTAGTCTCTATGGTAGTTTTATCTATTCCCTCAGTAGTCTCTATGGTAGTTGTATCTATTCCCTCAGTAATATCTATGGTAGTTGTATCTATTCTCTCAGTAGTCTCTATGGTAGTTGTATCTATTCTCTCAGTAGTCTCTATGGTAGTTGTATCTATTTCCTCAGTAGTCTCTATGGTAGTTGTATCTATTCTCTCAGTAGTCTCTATGGTAGTTGTATCTATTCCCTCAGTAGTCTCTATGGTAGTTGTATCTATTCCCTCAGTAGTCTCTATGGTAGTTGTATCTATTCCCTCAGTAGTCTCTATGGTAGTTGTATCTATTCTCTCAGTAGTCTCTATGGTAGTTGTATCTATTCCCTCAGTAGTCTCTATGGTAGTTGTATCTATTCTCTCAGTAGTCTCTATGGTAGTTGTATCTATTCTCTCAGTAGTCTCTATGGTAGTTGTATCTATTCTCTCAGTAGTGTCTATGGTAGTTGTATCTATTCTCTCAGTAGTCTCTATGGTAGTTGTATCTATTCTCTCAGCAGTCTCTATGGTAGTTGTATCTATTATCTCAGCAGTCTCTATGGTAGTTGTATCTATTCTCTCAGCAGTCTCTATGGTAGTTGTATCTATTCTCTCAGTAGTCTCTATGGTAGTTGTATCTATTTCCTCAGTAGTCTCTATGGTAGTTGTATCTAATCCCACAGTAGTCTCTATGGTAGTTGTATCTATTCTCTCAGTAGTCTCTATGGTAGTTGTATCTATTTCCTCAGTAGTCTCTATGGTAGTTGTATCTATTCCCTCAGTAGTCTCTATGGTAGTTGTATCTATTCCCTCAGTAGTCTCTATGGTAGTTGTATCTATTCTCTCAGCAGTCTCTATGGTAGTTGTATCTATTCTCTCAGTAGTCTCTATGGTAGTTGTATCTATCCCCTCAGTAGTCTCTATGGTAGTTGTATCTATTCCCTCAGTAGTCTCTATGGTAGTTGTATCTATTCTCTCAGTAGTCTCTATGGTAGTTGTATCTATTCTCTCAGCAGTCTCTATGGTAGTTGTATCTATTATCTCAGCAGTCTCTATGGTAGTTGTATCTATTCTCTCAGTAGTCTCTATGGTAGTTGTATCTATTCTCTCAGCAGTCTCTATGGTAGTTGTATCTATTCTCTCAGTAGTCTCTATGGTAGTTGTATCTATTCCCTCAGTAATATCTATGGTAGTTGTATCTATTCCCTCAGTAGTCTCTATGGTAGTTGTATCTATTCTCTCAGTAGTCTCTATGGTAGTTGTATCTATTCCCTCAGTAGTCTCTATGGTAGTTGTATCTATTCCCTCAGTAGTCTCTATGGTAGTTGTATCTATTCTCTCAGTAGTCTCTATGGTAGTTGTATCTATTCTCTCAGTAGTCTCTATGGTAGTTGTATCTATTCCCTCAGTAGTCTCTATGGTAGTTGTATCTATTCCCTCAGTAGTCTCTATGGTAGTTGTATCTATTCTCTCAGTAGTCTCTATGGTAGTTGTATCTATTCCCTCAGTAGTCTCTATGGTAGTTGTATCTATTCCCTCAGTAATATCTATGGTAGTTGTATCTATTCCCTCAGTAGTCTCTATGGTAGTTGTATCTATTCTCTCAGTAGTCTCTATGGTAGTTGTATCTATTCTCTCAGTAGTCTCTATGGTAGTTGTATCTATTCCCTCAGTAGTCTCTATGGTAGTTGTATCTATTCCCTCAGTAGTCTCTATGGTAGTTGTATCTATTCCCTCAGTAGTCTCTATGGTAGTTGTATCTATTCCCTCAGTAGTCTCTATGGTAGTTGTATCTATTCTCTCAGTAGTCTCTATGGTAGTTGTATCTATTCTCTCAGTAGTCTCTATGGTAGTTGTATCTATTCTCTCAGTAGTCTCTATGGTAGTTGTATCTATTCTCTCAGTAGTCTCTATGGTAGTTGTATCTATTCCCTCAGTAGTCTCTATGGTAGTTGTATCTATTCTCTCAGTAGTCTCTATGGTAGTTGTATCTATTCTCTCAGTAGTCTCTATGGTAGTTGTATCTATTCTCTCAGTAGTCTCTATGGTAGCTGTATCTAATCCCTCAGTAGTCTCTATGGTAGTTGTATCTATTCCCTCAGTAGTCTCTATGGTAGTTGTATCTATTCTCTCAGTAGTCTCTATGGTAGTTGTATCTATTCCCTCAGTAGTCTCTATGGTAGTTGTATCTATTCTCTCAGTAGTCTCTATGGTAGTTGTATCTATTCCCTCTGTAGTCTCTATGGTAGTTGTATCTATTCTCTCAGTAGTCTCTATGGTAGTTGTATCTATTCTCTCAGTAGTCTCTATGGTAGTTGTATCTATTCTCTCAGTAGTCTCTATGGTAGTTGTATCTATTCTCTCAGTAGTGTCTATGGTAGTTGTATCTATTCTCTCAGTAGTCTCTATGGTAGTTGTATCTATTCTCTCAGTAGTCTCTATGGTAGTTGTATCTATTCTCTCAGTAGTCTCTATGGTAGTTGTATCTATTCCCTCAGTAGTCTCTATGGTAGTTGTATCTATTCTCTCAGTAGTCTCTATGGTAGTTGTATCTATTCTCTCAGTAGTCTCTATGGTAGTTGTATCTATTCTCTCAGTAGTCTCTATGGTAGTTGTATCTATTCTCTCAGTAGTCTCTATGGTAGTTGTATCTATTCTCTCAGTAGTCTCTATGGTAGTTGTATCTATTCCCTCAGTAGTCTCTATGGTAGTTGTATCTATTCCCTCAGTAGTCTCTATGGTAGTTGTATCTATTCCCTCAGTAGTCTCTATGGTAGTTGTATCTATTCTCTCAGCAGTCTCTATGGTAGTTGTATCTATTATCTCAGCAGTCTCTATGGTAGTTGTATCTATTCTCTCAGTAGTCTCTATGGTAGTTGTATCTATTCCCTCAGTAGTCTCTATGGTAGTTGTATCTATTCTCTCAGTAGTCTCTATGGTAGTTGTATCTATTCTCTCAGTAGTCTCTATGGTAGTTGTATCTATTCTCTCAGTAGTCTCTATGGTAGTTGTATCTATTCTCTCAGTAGTCTCTATGGTAGTTGTATCTATTCTCTCAGTAGTGTCTATGGTAGTTGTATCTATTCCCTCAGTAGTCTCTATGGTAGTTGTATCTATTTCCTCAGTAGTCTCTATGGTAGTTGTATCTATTCCCTCAGTAGTCTCTATGGTAGTTGTATCTATTCCCTCAGTAGTCTCTATGGTAGTTGTATCTATTCTCTCAGTAGTCTCTATGGTAGTTGTATCTATTCTCTCAGTAGTCTCTATGGTAGTTGTATCTATTCTCTCAGTAGTCTCTATGGTAGTTGTATCTATTCCCTCAGTAGTCTCTATGGTAGTTGTATCTATTCTCTCAGTAGTCTCTATGGTAGTTGTATCTAATCCCACAGTAGTCTCTATGGTAGTTGTATCTATTCTCTCAGTAGTGTCTATGGTAGTTGTATCTATTCCCTCAGTAGTCTCTATGGTAGTTGTATCTATTCCCTCAGTAGTCTCTATGGTAGTTGTATCTAATCCCACAGTAGTCTCTATGGTAGTTGTATCTATTCTCTCAGTAGTCTCTATGGTAGTTGTATCTATTCCCTCAGTAGTCTCTATGGTAGTTGTATCTATTCTCTCAGTAGTCTCTATGGTAGTTGTATCTATTCTCTCAGTAGTCTCTATGGTAGTTGTATCTATTTTCTCAGTAGTGTCTATGGTAGTTGTATCTAATCCCACAGTAGTCTCTATGGTAGTTGTATCTATTCTCTCAGTAGTCTCTATGGTAGTTGTATCTATTTTCTCAGTAGTGTCTATGGTAGTTGTATCTATTCCCTCAGTAGTCTCTATGGTAGTTGTATCTATTCCCTCAGTAGTCTCTATGGTAGTTGTATCTAATCCCACAGTAGTCTCTATGGTAGTTGTATCTAATCCCACAGTAGTCTCTATGGTAGTTGTATCTATTCTCTCAGTAGTCTCTATGGTAGTTGTATCTATTCTCTCAGTAGTCTCTATGGTAGTTGTATCTATTCTCTCAGTAGTCTCTATGGTAGTTGTATCTAATCCCACAGTAGTCTCTATGGTAGTTGTATCTATTCTCTCAGTAGTGTCTATGGTAGTTGTATCTATTCCCTCAGTAGTCTCTATGGTAGTTGTATCTATTCCCTCAGTAGTCTCTATGGTAGTTGTATCTAATCCCACAGTAGTCTCTATGGTAGTTGTATCTATTCTCTCAGTAGTCTCTATGGTAGTTGTATCTATTCCCTCAGTAGTCTCTATGGTAGTTGTATCTATTCTCTCAGTAGTCTCTATGGTAGTTGTATCTATTCTCTCAGTAGTCTCTATGGTAGTTGTATCTATTTTCTCAGTAGTGTCTATGGTAGTTGTATCTATTCCCTCAGTAGTCTCTATGGTAGTTGTATCTATTCCCTCAGTAGTCTCTATGGTAGTTGTATCTAATCCCACAGTAGTCTCTATGGTAGTTGTATCTAATCCCACAGTAGTCTCTATGGTAGTTGTATCTATTCTCTCAGTAGTCTCTATGGTAGTTGTATCTATTCTCTCAGTAGTCTCTATGGTAGTTGTATCTATTCCCTCAGTAGTCTCTATGGTAGTTGTATCTATTCTCTCAGTAGTCTCTATGGTAGTTGTATCTATTCTCTCAGTAGTGTCTATGGTAGTTGTATCTAATCCCTCAGTAGTCTCTATGGTAGTTGTATCTATTCTCTCAGTAGTCTCTATGGTAGTTGTATCTATTCCCTCAGTAGTCTCTATGGTAGTTGTATCTATTCCCTCAGTAGTCTCTATGGTAGTTGTATCTATTCTCTCAGTAGTCTCTATGGTAGTTGTATCTATTCTCTCAGTAGTCTCTATGGTAGTTGTATCTATTCTCTCAGTAGTCTCTATGGTAGTTGTATCTATTCTCTCAGTAGTCTTTATGGTAGTTGTATCTATTCCCTCAGTAGTGTCTATGGTAGTTGTATCTATTCTCTCAGTAATATCTATGGTAGTTGTATCTATTCTCTCAGTAGTCTCTATGGTAGTTGTATCTATTCTCTCAGTAGTGTCTATGGTAGTTGTATCTATTCCCTCAGTAGTCTCTATGGTAGTTGTATCTATTCCCTCAGTAGTCTCTATGGTAGTTGTATCTATTCCCTCAGTAGTCTCTATGGTAGTTGTATCTAATCCCACAGTAGTCTCTATGGTAGTTGTATCTAATCCCACAGTAGTCTCTATGGTAGTTGTATCTATTCTCTCAGTAGTCTCTATGGTAGTTGTATCTATTCTCTCAGTAGTGTCTATGGTAGTTGTATCTAATCCCACAGTAGTCTCTATGGTAGTTGTATCTATTCTCTCAGTAGTCTCTATGGTAGTTGTATCTATTCCCTCAGTAGTCTTTATGGTAGTTGTATCTATTCCCTCAGTAGTGTCTATGGTAGTTGTATCTATTCTCTCAGTAATATCTATGGTAGTTGTATCTATTCTCTCAGTAGTCTCTATGGTAGTTGTATCTATTCCCTCAGTAGTCTCTATGGTAGTTGTATCTATTCCCTCAGTAGTCTCTATGGTAGTTGTATCTATTCTCTCAGTAGTCTCTATGGTAGTTGTATCTATTCTCTCAGTAGTCTCTATGGTAGTTGTATCTATTCTCTCAGTAGTCTCTATGGTAGTTGTATCTATTCCCTCAGTAGTCTCTATGGTAGTTGTATCTATTCTCTCAGTAGTCTCTATGGTAGTTGTATCTATTCTCTCAGTAGTCTCTATGGTAGTTGTATCTATTTTCTCAGTAGTGTCTATGGTAGTTGTATCTAATCCCACAGTAGTCTCTATGGTAGTTGTATCTATTCTCTCAGTAGTCTCTATGGTAGTTGTATCTATTCCCTCAGTAGTCTCTATGGTAGTTGTATCTATTCCCTCAGTAGTCTCTATGGTAGTTGTATCTATTCTCTCAGTAGTCTCTATGGTAGTTGTATCTATTCTCTCAGTAATATCTATGGTAGTTGTATCTATTCTCTCAGTAGTCTCTATGGTAGTTGTATCTATTCCCTCAGTAGTCTCTATGGTAGTTGTATCTATTCCCTCAGTAGTCTCTATGGTAGTTGTATCTATTCCCTCAGTAGTCTCTATGGTAGTTGTATCTATTCTCTCAGTAGTCTCTATGGTAGTTGTATCTATTCTCTCAGTAGTCTCTATGGTAGTTGTATCTATTCCCTCAGTAGTCTCTATGGTAGTTGTATCTATTCCCTCAGTAGTCTCTATGGTAGTTGTATCTATTCCCTCAGTAGTCTCTATGGTAGTTGTATCTATTCCCTCAGTAGTCTTTATGGTAGTTGTATCTATTCCCTCAGTAGTCTCTATGGTAGTTGTATCTATTCCCTCAGTAGTCTCTATGGTAGTTGTATCTATTCCCTCAGTAGTCTCTATGGTAGTTGTATCTATTCCCTCAGTAGTCTCTATGGTAGTTGTATCTATTCTCTCAGTAGTCTCTATGGTAGTTGTATCTATTCCCTCAGTAGTCTCTATGGTAGTTGTATCTATTCTCTCAGTAGTCTCTATGGTAGTTGTATCTATTCTCTCAGTAGTCTCTATGGTAGTTGTATCTATTCCCTCAGTAGTCTCTATGGTAGTTGTATCTATTCCCTCAGTAGTCTTTATGGTAGTTGTATCTATTCCCTCAGTAGTGTCTATGGTAGTTGTATCTATTCTCTCAGTAGTCTCTATGGTAGTTGTATCTAATCCCACAGTAGTCTCTATGGTAGTTGTATCTATTCTCTCACTTGTATCTTTGGTAGGGCCAGTGATATTTGTTTCTATGTCCTCCGTTGTTTCTATACTGATAGTAATGGCTGTCGTTAATCCCTTGGTTGTATCTGTGGTATATCCAGTGTTAGTATCTTTATCCTCGGTTGTATCTGTAGTAGTTTCAGCGATTGTAGATCTTTGTGTAGTCTCAGTGTTGGTGGTAGCTTTGGTTATCGTAGCTTTATCTGTATCCTCCGATGAATCAGTTGGCTTAATTGTTACTGTTTTAATGTTAGTTGGTTCAGGGAATCCCTTGGTTGTTTCTGTTGTAGGTCCGGTCATAGTCATTGTATCTATATCCTCAGTTGTATCAGTAGGAGGACCTGTAGTGGTGTCTGTATCAGTTGGTCTGTCCTTTATACTGGTAGAAATGGTATTGATGGTCGGAGCAGTCGTATCAGCGGTGATGGCATTCTGTGCCGGATCAGTGATATTGGTTAGGACTCTGTCAGTTGTCTCACCATCCATGGTGGTCACGTTAGTCTCGGCTGTCAGACCAGTCACGTTGGTAACGCTGATACCAGTTGTTTCTGCCATAGCGATTGTAGGAGTGTACGGATCCGTCAGGGTTGTAGGTTTTCCATCAGCTGTTGGATTGACCATATTGGTTGTAGTGTCTATGACCCCATCAGTCCCATTAGTCAGATGTCCGTGTGTTGTTGGATTGATGATACTGGTTGTAGCATAGGTGTAGCTGCCGTCCCTTGTTGGACCTGTCAGGCTGGTAGACTTGCTCTCAGTGATTATGGAGTTACTATTAATTGTCCTGGTATCAGGCGCTGGTTCAGTCCTTGCAGTGGGGCTGGTGCTAATACCACTTGTCTCACCTGTATGGCCATTATCAGGTGTTGTACCTGGACCTATAATAATACTGATATTATCTGAAGCCTGGCTTATATTAGAGTCTAGTGATGTGGTGGACGATGTAATACCGCCATCTACATTGTTCTTAGCTACGCCATCAGGATCAGATGACACTATGCGGCTCGGTTCGGTTCCTGTAGTTGATGGAGCTGTGCTGGGGATTATCGGACCATGTTTGGGAGCAGAAGCTGCAAGAAAGAGTTAATAAGTGTTAATATCAATATAAATAAGTAATACAAGTAGTTTAAAAGGGATTGTCTGGGATAAAATGGTATTCCTACACTAATCCAAGCAGCCTCCCCCATCTACTAAATAAGATAAGATAATTCATTAATAGTCGCACTATGGGGAACGTCAGTATGTTACAGCAGTGAGATGGCGATAGTATGGGGCAGAAGGAAGCTATACCAGGTAAACTAATGCAGAGAATGCCAGGAGCTCCCAGAGACACCCAGATATCACTCAGAGCACAGCAAAAGGTATATGGGTGCACTTAATAGCCCATTAATATCTCTCACAGACCTTTAAAAATAATAATAATATTTTTTTTTTTTTATCAGAAAACCCCTTTAAGAGTGAGATACAAATGTCACCAGTCATGACACATATCCAGCAACTAAAAGATAAAAGCATCAATTAGTTGCTGTTGAGATCTTTTCCATCTTCACATTATGGAAAAAGTTGTGATAAATCTCCCCAAGATACACAATGAATAAGTGACCCTAAAGAAAGCCAATGTGAAGAAGAAATAGAAGAAAGCTTTAATGTCAGTACTGCACATATATACAGTATATACAGAATAAAGAGGTTGATCCATACATATTAGCTGATAAATAGACAGAAAGAAATAGATAGGTAGATCTGCAGGGCTGGGGTGATATGCTGGGTCTGGTGACAGTAACCTATCTATCTGCAGGCTGGGGTGATATGCTGAGGGACAGTAACCTATCTATCTGCAGGGCTGGGGTGATATGCTGGTTCTGGTGACAGTAACCTATCTATCTGCAGGGCTGGGGTGATATGCTGGGTCTGGTGACAGTAACCTATCTATCTCCAGGGCTGGGGTGATATGCGGGTTCTGGTGACATTAACCTATCTATCTGCAGGGCTGGGGTGATATGCTGGATCTGGTGACAGTAACCTATCTATCTGCAGGGCTGGGGTGATATGCTGGTTCTGGTGACAGTAACCTATCTATCTGCAGGGCTGGGGTGATATGCTGGTCTGGTGACAGTAACCTATCTATCTGCAGGGCTGGGGTGATATGCTGGGTCTGGTGACAGTAACCTATCTATCTGCAGGGCTGGGGTGATATGCTGGGTCTGGTGACAGTAACCTATCTATCTGCAGGGCTGGGGTGATATGCTGAGTCTGGTGACAGTAACCTATCTATCTGCAGGGCTGGGGTGATATGCTGGGTCTGGTGACAGTAACCTATCTATCTGCAGGGCTGGGGTGATATGCTGAGTCTGGTGACAGTAACCTATCTATCTGCAGGGCTGGGGTGATATGCTGGGTCTGGTGACAGTAACCTATCTATCTGCAGGGCTGGGGTGATATGCTGGTTCTGGTGACAGTAACCTATCTATCTGCAGGGCTGGGGTGATATGCTGGTTCTGGTGACAGTAACCTATCTATCTGCAGGGCTGGGGTGATATGCTGGTTCTGGTGACAGTAACCTATCTATCTGCAGGGCTGGGGTGATATGCTGGTTCTGGTGACAGTAACCTATCTATCTGCAGGGCTGGGGTGATATGCTGGGTCTGGTGACAGTAACCTATCTATCTGCAGGGCTGGGGTGATATGCTGGTTCTGGTGACAGTAACCTATCTATCTGCAGGGCTGGGGTGATATGCTGGGTCTGGTGACAGTAACCTATCTATCTGCAGGGCTGGGGTGATATGCTGGTTCTTGGGACAGTAACCTATCTATCTGCAGGGTTGGGGTGATATGCTGGCTCTGGTGACAGTAACCTATCTATCTGCAGGACTGGGGTGATATGCTGGGTCTGGTGACAGTAACCTATCTATCTGCAGGGCTGGGGTGATATGCTGGTTCTGGTGACAGTAACCTATCTATCTGCAGGGCTGGGGTGATATGCTGGTTCTGGTGACAGTAACCTATCTATCTGCAGGGCTGGGGTGATATGCTGGTTCTGGTGACAGTAACCTATCTATCTGCAGGACTGGGGTGATATGCTGGTTCTGGTGACAGTATCCTATTTATCTGCAGGGATGGGGTGATATACTGGGTCTGGTGACAGTAACCTATCTATCTGCAGGGCTGGGGTGATATGCTGGTTCTGGTGACAGTAACCTATCTATCTGCAGGGCTGGGGTGATATGCTGGTTCTGGTGACAGTATCCTATTTATCTGCAGGGATGGGGTGATATACTGGGTCTGGTGACAGTAACCTATCTATCTGCAGGGCTGGGGTGATATGCTGGTGACAGTAACCTATCTATCTGCAGGGCTGGGGTGATATGCTGAGTCTGGTGACAGTAACCTATCTATCTGCAGGGCTGGGGTGATATGCTGGTTCTGGTGACAGTAACCTATCTATCTGCAGGGTTGGGGTGATATGCTGGCTCTGGTGACAGTAACCTATCTATCTGCAGGACTGGGGTGATATGCTGGGTCTGGTGACAGTAACCTATCTATCTGCAGGACTGGGGTGATATGCTGGGTCTGGTGACAGTAACCTATCTATCTGCAGGGCTGGGGTGATATGCTGGTTCTGGTGACAGTAACCTATCTATCTGCAGGGCTGGGGTGATATGCTGGTTCTGGTGACAGTAACCTATCTATCTGCAGGGCTGGGGTGATATGCTGGTTCTGGTGACAGTAACCTATCTATCTGCAGGACTGGGGTGATATGCTGGTTCTGGTGACAGTAACCTATCTATCTGCAGAGCTGGGGTGATATGCTGGTTCTGGTGACAGTAACCTATCTATCTGCAGGGCTGGGGTGATATGCTGGTTCTGGTGACAGTAACCTATCTATCTGCAGGGCTGGGGTGATATGCTGGTTCTGGTGACAGTAACCTATCTATCTGCAGGGCTGGGGTGATATGCTGGTTCTGGTGACAGTAACCTATCTATCTGCAGGGCTGGGGTGATATGCTGGTTCTGGTGACAGTAACCTATCTATCTGCAGGGCTGGGGTGATATGCTGGTTCTGGTGACAGTAACCTATCTATCTGCAGGGCTGGGGTGATATGCTTTTTCTGGTGACAGTAACCTATCTATCTGCAGGGCTGGGGTGATATGCTGGTTCTGGTGACAGTAACCTATCTATCTGCAGGACTGGGGTGATATACTGGTTCTGGTGACAGTATCCTATTTATCTGCAGGGATGGGGTGATATGCTGGGTCTGGTGACAGTAACCTATCTATCTGCAGGGCTGGGGTGATATGCTGGTTCTGGTGACAGTAACCTATCTATCTGCAGGACTGGGGTGATATGCTGGTTCTGGTGACAGTATCCTATTTATCTGCAGGGATGGGGTGATATGCTGGTTCTGGTGACAGTAACCTATCTATCTGCAGGACTGGGGTGATATGCTGGTTCTGGTTACAGTATCCTATTTATCTGCAGGGCTGGGGTGATATGCTGGGTCTGGTGACAGTAACCTATCTATCTGCAGGGCTGGGGTGATATGCTGGTTCTGGTGACAGTAACCTATCTATCTGCAGGGCTGGGGTGATATGCTGGTTCTGGTGACAGTAACCTATCTATCTGCAGGGCTGGGGTGATATGCTGGTTCTGGTGACAGTAACCTATCTATCTGCAGGGCTGGGGTGATATGCTGGTTCTGGTGACAGTAACCTATCTGCAGGGCTGGGGTGATATGCTGGTTCTGGTGACACTAACCTATCTATCTGCAGGGCTGGGGTGATATGCTGGTTCTGGTGACAGTAACCTATCTATCTGCAGGGCTGGGGTGATATGCTGGTTCTGGTGACAGTACAGTAACCTATCTATCTGCAGGGCTGGGGTGATATGCTGGTTCTGGTGACAGTAACCTATCTATCTGCAGGGCTGGGGTGATATGCTGGGTCTGGTGACAGTAACCTATCTATCTGCAGGGCTGGGGTGATATGCTGGGTCTGGTGACAGTAACCTATCTATCTGCAGGGCTGGGGTGATATGCGGGTTCTGGTGACATTAACCTATCTATCTGCAGGGCTGGGGTGATATGCTGGATCTGGTGACAGTAACCTATCTATCTGCAGGGCTGGGGTGATATGCTGGTTCTGGTGACAGTAACCTATCTATCTGCAGGGCTGGGGTGATATGCTGGGTCTGGTGACAGTAACCTATCTATCTGCAGGGCTGGGGTGATATACTGGTTCTGGTGACAGTAACCTATCTATCTGCAGGGCTGGGGTGATATGCTGGGTCTGGTGACAGTAACCTATCTATCTGCAGGGCTGGCGTGATATGCTGGGTCTGGTGACAGTAACCTATCTATCTGCAGGGCTGGGGTGATATGCTGGTTCTGGTGACAGTAACCTATCTATCTGCAGGGCTGGGGTGATATGCTGGTTCTGGTGACAGTAACCTATCTATCTGCAGGACTGGGGTGATATGCTGGGTCTGGTGACAGTAACCTATCTATCTGCAGGGCTGGGGTGATATGCTGGTTCTGGTGACAGTAACCTATCTATCTGCAGGGCTGGGGTGATATGCTGGGTCTGGTGACAGTAACCTATCTATCTGCAGGGCTGGGGTGATATGCTGGTTCTGGTGACAGTAACCTATCTATCTGCAGGGCTGGGGTGATATGCTGGTTCTGGTGACAGTAACCTATCTATCTGCGGGGCTGGGGTGATATGCTGGTTCTGGTGACAGTAACCTATCTATCTGCAGGGCTGGGGTGATATGCTGGTTCTGGTGACAGTAACCTATCTATCTGCAGGGCTGGGGTGATATACTGGGTCTGGTGTCAGTAACCTATCTATCTGCAGGACTGGGGTGATATGCTGGTTCTGGTGACAGTATCCTATTTATCTGCAGGGATGGGGTGATATACTGGGTCTGGTGACAGTAACCTATCTATCTGCAGGGCTGGGGTGATATGCTGGGTCTGGTGACAGTAACCTATCTATCTGCAGGGCTGGGGTGATATGCTGGTTCTGGTGACAGTAACCTATCTATCTGCAGGGCTGGGGTGATATGCTGGTTCTGGTGACAGTATCCTATTTATCTGCAGGGATGGGGTGATATACTGGGTCTGGTGACAGTAACCTATCTATCTGCAGGGCTGGGGTGATATGCTGGTGACAGTAACCTATCTATCTGCAGGGCTGGGGTGATATGCTGAGTCTGGTGACAGTAACCTATCTATCTGCAGGGCTGGGGTGATATGCTGGTTCTGGTGACAGTAACCTATCTATCTGCAGGGTTGGGGTGATATGCTGGCTCTGGTGACAGTAACCTATCTATCTGCAGGACTGGGGTGATATGCTGGGTCTGGTGACAGTAACCTATCTATCTGCAGGACTGGGGTGATATGCTGGGTCTGGTGACAGTAACCTATCTATCTGCAGGGCTGGGGTGATATGCTGGTTCTGGTGACAGTAACCTATCTATCTGCAGGGCTGGGGTGATATGCTGGTTCTGGTGACAGTAACCTATCTATCTGCAGGGCTGGGGTGATATGCTGGTTCTGGTGACAGTAACCTATCTATCTGCAGGACTGGGGTGATATGCTGGTTCTGGTGACAGTAACCTATCTATCTGCAGAGCTGGGGTGATATGCTGGTTCTGGTGACAGTAACCTATCTATCTGCAGGGCTGGGGTGATATGCTGGTTCTGGTGACAGTAACCTATCTATCTGCAGGGCTGGGGTGATATGCTGGTTCTGGTGACAGTAACCTATCTATCTGCAGGGCTGGGGTGATATGCTGGTTCTGGTGACAGTAACCTATCTATCTGCAGGGCTGGGGTGATATGCTGGTTCTGGTGACAGTAACCTATCTATCTGCAGGGCTGGGGTGATATGCTGGTTCTGGTGACAGTAACCTATCTATCTGCAGGGCTGGGGTGATATGCTTTTTCTGGTGACAGTAACCTATCTATCTGCAGGGCTGGGGTGATATGCTGGTTCTGGTGACAGTAACCTATCTATCTGCAGGACTGGGGTGATATACTGGTTCTGGTGACAGTATCCTATTTATCTGCAGGGATGGGGTGATATGCTGGGTCTGGTGACAGTAACCTATCTATCTGCAGGGCTGGGGTGATATGCTGGTTCTGGTGACAGTAACCTATCTATCTGCAGGACTGGGGTGATATGCTGGTTCTGGTGACAGTATCCTATTTATCTGCAGGGATGGGGTGATATGCTGGTTCTGGTGACAGTAACCTATCTATCTGCAGGACTGGGGTGATATGCTGGTTCTGGTTACAGTATCCTATTTATCTGCAGGGCTGGGGTGATATGCTGGGTCTGGTGACAGTAACCTATCTATCTGCAGGGCTGGGGTGATATGCTGGTTCTGGTGACAGTAACCTATCTATCTGCAGGGCTGGGGTGATATGCTGGTTCTGGTGACAGTAACCTATCTATCTGCAGGGCTGGGGTGATATGCTGGTTCTGGTGACAGTAACCTATCGATCTGCAGGGCTGGGGTGATATGCTGGTTCTGGTGACAGTAACCTATCTGCAGGGCTGGGGTGATATGCTGGTTCTGGTGACACTAACCTATCTATCTGCAGGGCTGGGGTGATATGCTGGTTCTGGTGACAGTAACCTATCTATCTGCAGGGCTGGGGTGATATGCTGGTTCTGGTGACAGTACAGTAACCTATCTATCTGCAGGGCTGGGGTGATATGCTGGTTCTGGTGACAGTAACCTATCTATCTGCAGGGCTGGGGTGATATGCTGGGTCTGGTGACAGTAACCTATCTATCTGCAGGGCTGGGGTGATATGCTGGGTCTGGTGACAGTAACCTATCTATCTGCAGGGCTGGGGTGATATGCGGGTTCTGGTGACATTAACCTATCTATCTGCAGGGCTGGGGTGATATGCTGGATCTGGTGACAGTAACCTATCTATCTGCAGGGCTGGGGTGATATGCTGGGTCTGGTGACAGTAACCTATCTATCTGCAGGGCTGGGGTGATATACTGGTTCTGGTGACAGTAACCTATCTATCTGCAGGGCTGGGGTGATATGCTGGGTCTGGTGACAGTAACCTATCTATCTGCAGGGCTGGCGTGATATGCTGGGTCTGGTGACAGTAACCTATCTATCTGCAGGGCTGGGGTGATATGCTGGTTCTGGTGACAGTAACCTATCTATCTGCAGGGCTGGGGTGATATGCTGGTTCTGGTGACAGTAACCTATCTATCTGCAGGACTGGGGTGATATGCTGGGTCTGGTGACAGTAACCTATCTATCTGCAGGGCTGGGGTGATATGCTGGTTCTGGTGACAGTAACCTATCTATCTGCAGGGCTGGGGTGATATGCTGGGTCTGGTGACAGTAACCTATCTATCTGCAGGGCTGGGGTGATATGCTGGTTCTGGTGACAGTAACCTATCTATCTGCAGGGCTGGGGTGATATGCTGGTTCTGGTGACAGTAACCTATCTATCTGCGGGGCTGGGGTGATATGCTGGTTCTGGTGACAGTAACCTATCTATCTGCAGGGCTGGGGTGATATGCTGGTTCTGGTGACAGTAACCTATCTATCTGCAGGGCTGGGGTGATATACTGGGTCTGGTGTCAGTAACCTATCTATCTGCAGGACTGGGGTGATATGCTGGTTCTGGTGACAGTATCCTATTTATCTGCAGGGATGGGGTGATATACTGGGTCTGGTGACAGTAACCTATCTATCTGCAGGGCTGGGGTGATATGCTGGTTCTGGTGACAGTAACCTATCTATCTGCAGGGTTGGGGTGATATGCTGGCTCTGGTGACAGTAACCTATCTATCTGCAGGACTGGGGTGATATGCTGGTTCTGGTGACAGTAACCTATCTATCTGCAGGACTGGGGTGATATGCTGGTTCTGGTGACAGTAACCTATCTATCTGCAGGGCTGGGGTGATATGCTGGTTCTGGTGACGGTAACCTATCTATCTGCAGGGCTGGGGTGATATGCTGGTTCTGGTGACAGTAACCTATCTATCTGCAGGGCTGGGGTGATATGCTGGTTCTGGTGACAGTAACCTATCTATCTGCAGGGCTGGGGTGATATGCTGGTTCTGGTGACAGTAACCTATCTATCTGCAGGGCTGGGGTGATATGCTGGTTCTGGTGACAGTAACCTATCTATCTGCAGGACTGGGGTGATATGCTGGTTCTGGTGACAGTATCCTATTTATCTGCAGGGATGGGGTGATATGCTGGTTCTGGTGACAGTAACCTATCTATCTGCAGGACTGGGGTGATATGCTGGTTCTGGTGACAGTATCCTATTTATCTGCAGGGATGGGGTGATATGCTGGGTCTGGTGACAGTAACCTATCTATCTGCAGGGCTGGGGTGATATGCTGGTTCTGGTGACAGTAACCTATCTATCTGCAGGGCTGGGGTGATATGCTGGTTCTGGTGACAGTAACCTATCTATCTGCAGGGCTGGGGTGATATGCTGGTTCTGGTGACACTAACCTATCTATCTGCAGGGCTGGGGTGATATGCTGGTTCTGGTGACAGTAACCTATCTATCTGCAGGGCTGGGGTGATATGCTGGTTCTGGTGACAGTAACCTATCTATCTGCAGGGCTGGGGTGATATGCTGGTTCTGGTGACAGTAACCTATCTATCTGCAGGGCTGGGGTGATATGCTGGTTCTGGTGACAGTAACCTATCTATCTGCAGGGCTGGGGTGATATGCTGGTTCTGGTGACAGTAACCTATCTATCTGCAGGGCTGGGGTGATATGCTGGTTCTGGTGACAGTAACCTATCTATCTGCAGGGCTGGGGTGATATGCTGGTTCTGGTGACAGTAACCTATCTGCAGGGCTGGGGTGATATGCTGGTTCTGGTGACAGTAACCTATCTATCTGCAGGGCTGGGGTGATATGCTGGTTCTGGTGACAGTAACCTATCTATCTGCAGAGCTGGGGTGATATAGTGAGGTCTGGTGACAGTAACCTATCTATCTGCAGGGCTGGGGTGATATGCTGGGTCTGGTGACAGTAACCTATTTATCTGCAGGGCTGGGGTGATATGCTGGTTCTGGTGATAGTAACCTATCTATCTGCAGGGCTGGGGTGATATGCTGGTTCTGGTGACAGTAACCAATCTATCTGCAGGGCTGGGGTGATATGCTGGTTCTGGTGACAGTAACCTATCTATCTGCAGGGCTGGGGTGATATGCTGGTTCTGGTGACAGTAACCTATCTATCTGCAGGGCTGGGGTGATATGCTGATTCTGCTGACAGTAACCTATCTGCAGGGCTGGGGTGATATGCTGGTTCTGGTGACAGTAACCTATCTATCTGCAGGGCTGGGGTGATATGCTGATTCTGCTGACAGTAACCTATCTATCTGCAGGGCTGGGGTGATATGCTGGGTCTGGTGACAGTAACCTATCTATCTGCAGGGCTGGGGTGATATGCTGATTCTGCTGACAGTAACCTATCTGCAGGGCTGGGGTGATATGCTGGTTCTGGTGACAGTAACCTATCTATCTGCAGGGCTGGGGTGATATGCTGGCTCTGGTGACAGTACAGTAACCTATCTATCTGCAGGGCTGGGGTGATATGCTGGTTCTGGTGACAGTAACCTATCTATCTGCAGGGCTGGGGTGATATGCTGGGTCTGGTGACAGTAACCTATCTATCTGCAGGGCTGGGGTGATATGCTGGTTCTGGTGACAGTAACCTATCTATCTGCAGGGCTGGGGTGATATGCTGGTTCTGGTGACAGTAACCTATCTATCTGCAAGGCTGGGGTGATATGCTGGTTCTGGTGACAGTAACCTATCTATCTGCAGGGCTGGGGTGATATGCTGGTTCTGGTGACAGTAACCTATCTATCTGCAGGGCTGGGGTGATATGCTGGGTCTGGTGATAGTAACCTATCTATCTGCAGGACTGGGGTGATATGCTGGGTCTGGTGACAGTAACCTATCTATCTGCAGGGCTGGGGTGATATGCTGGTTCTGGTGACAGTAACCTATCTATCTGCAGTGCTGGGGTGATATGCTGGTTCTGGTGACAGTAACCTATCTATCTGCAGGGCTGGGGTGATATGCTGGTTCTGGTGACAGTAACCTATCTATCTGCAGGGCTGGGGTGATATGCTGGGTCTGGTGACAGTAACCTATCTATCTGCAGGGCTGGGGTGATATGCTGGTTCTGGTGACAGTAACCTATCTATCTGCAGGGCTGGGGTGATATGCTGGTTCTGGTGACAGTAACCTATCTGTCTGCAGGGCTGGGGTGATATGCTGGTTCTGGTGACAGTAACCTATCTATCTGCAGGGCTGGGGTGATATGCTGATTCTGCTGACAGTAACTTATCTGCAGGGCTGGGGTGATATGCTGGGTCTGGTGACACTAACCTATCTATCTGCATGGCTGGGGTGATATGCTGGGTCTGGTGACAGTAACCTATCTATCTGCAGGGCTGGGGTGATATGCTGGTTCTGGTGACAGTAACCTATCTATCTGCAGGGCTGGGGTGATATGCTGGTTCTGGTGACAGTAACCTATCTATCTGCAGGACTGGGGTGATATGCTGGGTCTGGTGACACTAACCTATCTATCTGCATGGCTGGGGTGATATGCTGGGTCTGGTGACAGTAACCTATCTATCTGCAGGGCTGGGGTGATATGCTGGTTCTGGTGACAGTAACCTATCTATCTGCAGTGCTGGGGTGATATGCTGGGTCTGGTGACAGTAACCTATCTATCTGCAGGGCTGGTGTGATATGCTGGTTCTGGTGACAGTAACCTATCTGTCTGCAGGGCTGGGGTGATATGCTGGTTCTGGTGACAGTAACCTATCTATCTGCAGGGCCGGGGTGATATGCTGGGTCTGGTGACACTAACCTATCTATCTGCAGGGCTGGGGTGATATGCTGGGTCTGGTGACAGTAACCTATCTATCTGCAGGGCTGGGGTGATATGCTGGTTCTGGTGACAGTAACCTATCTATCTGCAGGACTGGGGTGATATGCTGGTTCTGGTGACAGTAACCTATCTATCTGCAGGGCCGGGGTGATATGCTGGTTCTGGTGACAGTAACCTATCTATCTGCAGGGCTGGGGTGATATGCTGGGTCTGGTGACAGTAACCTATCTATCTGCAGGGCTGGGGTGATATGCTGGTTCTGGTGACAGTAACCTATCTATCTGCAGGGCTGGGGTGATATGCTGGTTCTGGTGACAGTAACCTATCTATCTGCAGGGCTGGGGTGATATGCTGGTTCTGGTGACAGTAACCTATCTATCTGCAGTGCTGGGGTGATATGCTGGTTCTGGTGACAGTAACCTATCTATCTGCAGGGCTGGGGTGATATGCTGGTGACAGTAACCTATCTATCTGCAGGGCTGGGGTGATATGCTGGTGACAGTAACCTATCTATCTGCAGTGCTGGGGTGATATGCTGGTTCTGGTGACAGTAACTTATCTATCTGCAGTGCTGGGGTGATATGCTGGTTCTGGTGACAGTAACCTATCTATCTGCAGGGCTGGGGTGATATGCTGGTGACAGTAACCTATCTATCTGCAGGGCTGGGGTGATATGCTGGTTCTGGTGACAGTAACCTATCTATCTGCAGTGCTGGGGTGATATGCTGGTTCTGGTGACAGTAACCTATCTATCTGCAGTGCTGGGGTGATATGCTGGTTCTGGTGACAGTAACCTATCTATCTGCAGGGCTGGGGTGATATGCTGGTGACAGTAACCTATCTATCTGCAGGGCTGGGGTGATATGCTGGTGACAGTAACCTATCTATCTGCAGGGCTGGGGTGATATGCTGGGTCTGGTGACAGTAACCTATCTATCTGCATGGCTGGGGTGATATGCTGGTTCTGGTGACAGTAACCTATCTATCTGCAGGACTGGGGTGATATGCTGGGTCTGGTGACAGTAACCTATCTATCTGCATGGCTGGGGTGATATGCTGGTTCTGGTGACAGTAACCTATCTATCTGCAGGGCTGGGGTGATATGCTGGTTCTGGTGACAGTAACCTATCTATCTGCAGTGCTGGGGTGATATGCTGGGTCTGGTGACAGTAACCTATCTATCTGCAGTGCTGGGGTGATATGCTGGGTCTGGTGACAGTAACCTATCTATCTGCAGGGCTGGGGTGATATGCTGGTTCTGGTGACAGTAACCTATCTATCTGCAGGGCTGGGGTGATATGCTGGTTCTGGTGACAGTAACCTATCTATCTGCAGTGCTGGGGTGATATGCTGGGTCTGGTGACAGTAACCTATCTATCTGCAGGGCTGGGGTGATATGCTGGTTCTGGTGACAGTAACCTATCTATCTGCAGTGCTGGGGTGATATGCTGGTTCTGGTGACAGTAACCTATCTATCTGCAGGGCTGGGGTGATATGCTGGGTCTGGTGACAGTAACCTATCTGCAGTGCTGGGGTGATATGCTGGGTCTGGTGACAGTAACCTATCTATCTGCAGGGCTGGGGTGATATGCTGGTTCTGGTGACAGTATTTCCTGTATTATGTATACAATCATGACTAGTTTCGGATGGTCGGTCAGTGTCCTCGTCCTCCGGCAGTGATGTCCTTGTTCTGTCCTTGTAATGTCCTTGTTCTGTCATTGTAATGTCCTTGTTCTGTCCTTGTAATGTCCTTGTTCTGTCCTTGTTCTGTCCTTGTTCTGTCCTTGTTCTGTCCTTGTTCTGTCATTGTAATGTCCTTGTTCTGTCTTTGTAATGTCCTTGTTCTGTCCTTGTTCTGTCCTTGTTCTGTCCTTGTACTGTCCTTGTTCTGTCATTGTAATGTCCTTGTACTGTCCTTGTACTGTCCTTGTTCTGTCCTTGTAATGTCCTTGTACTGTCCTTGTTCTGTCCTTGTTCTGTCCTTGTAATGTCCTTGTTCTGTCCTTGTTCTGTCCTTGTAATGTCCTTGTACTGTCCTTGTTCTGTCCTTGTAATGTCCTTGTACTGTCCTTGTACTGTCCTTGTTCTGTCCTTGTAATGTCCTTGTTCTGTCCTTGTTCTGTCCTTGTTCTGTCCTTGTTCTGTCCTTGTTCTGTCATTGTAATGTCCTTGTTCTGTCTTTGTAATGTCCTTGTTCTGTCCTTGTTCTGTCCTTGTTCTGTCCTTGTACTGTCCTTGTTCTGTCATTGTAATGTCCTTGTACTGTCCTTGTACTGTCCTTGTTCTGTCCTTGTAATGTCCTTGTACTGTCCTTGTTCTGTCCTTGTTCTGTCCTTGTAATGTCCTTGTTCTGTCCTTGTTCTGTCCTTGTAATGTCCTTGTACTGTCCTTGTTCTGTCCTTGTAATGTCCTTGTACTGTCCTTGTACTGTCCTTGTTCTGTCCTTGTAATGTCCTTGTACTGTCCTTGTACTTACCTGTCACTGTCTCTGGTGATAATATTTTTTCCTATTAAAAATAGTAAGAAACACAAATGAGCCGATAATACTAATACATAATACTAAACCCCAGACATGGACAGCGAGTCCTCAGACATATCCTGCAGGGTGGGGGGGACATTAATAAGATGGTGGATATGTTGTTACCCTCCTCTCCTGATATCGGCGCACACAGCGCTCTAGAGATATACTGGTGCATTGGGGTGTACGACGTCTGTGATTAACAAGGATCAGTCAATGTCAATACACAATACAGCAAAACTGTAAGGAGTAACCCCGGCCGCAGGAGGACACTGAGGGGCAAAATCACAACCATCACATGGGAACTGTGCTGGGGCTGCAATACTCAGGGCTGCCAGCAGGGGGGGGGTGTCCACTGCACAGGCAAATATTGTGGGGACCCCCTTACTGCAGACGGCTGCCCCTTGTTCTGTCATCCTCATAGTGACATAGGTGTATCTAGGGGTTCAGCACAGGGGGTCCCATCTATACCAATATAACCCCCATATAGTGGTATATAGCGACCCTACACAGGGCTCCGAATAGTATGTAAGTGAATACAGGGCAGGACTTACAGGTGACGTCTCCCACTGTACAGGTTCACATTTTTGGTGTCTTCCATTCAGATTGAACCGACATGACTTCTTCTTCCAGCAATGACTTGTCCCTGTAAAGTTTGCAGCACAGACATCTTTGACTCCTCACATTTCCGGGCTCCTGACTGACATTGTCCTCACCTGCACAAAGTCCCCGTCCTGCTGCTGCCCCAGTTATAGAATGAATGATATAGAAACCCCCCAAATATCCCCTTCTATTAATAATACCCGCGTGTGCCCTTTATATTAGCAGAGCCCCCCTGTGCCCACCTAAATGAATAGTGAACCCTGATTAACTCCTTCCAGACATCCACAGAAATAGTGTGACGGATCCCAGGCGCTTAAAGATGGCGGCTGAAGAATACAATGCTAATACACTGTGATCACCGACACTGCAAAGCCACAATGCCAAATATCCCTGTATATGATGGGAATGTCATAAATGCAGTTACTGGAATTCACTCCCCTACTTATAAACTTAATCATTATCTACAAATCTTGTTTATGAAGTATATAAGATGGTAAAGATAGATAGATAGATAGATAGATAGATAGATAGATAGATAGATAGGAGATAGATAGATAGATAGATAGATAGATAGATAGATAGGAGATAGATAGGAGATAGATAGATAGGAGATAGATAGGAGATAGATAGATAGATAGATAGATAGATAGATAGATAGGAGATAGATAGATAGATAGATAGATAGATAGATAGATAGATAGATAGGAGATAGATAGATAGGAGATAGATAGATAGATAGATAGATAGATAGATAGATAGGAGATAGATAGATAGATAGATAGATAGATAGATAGATAGATAGATAGGAGATAGATAGGAGATAGATAGATAGATGGATAGATAGATAGATAGATAGATAGATAGATAGATAGGAGATAGATAGATAGATAGATAGATAGATAGGAGATAGATAGATAGATAGATAGATAGATAGGAGATAGATAGATAGATAGGAGATAGATAGATAGATAGATAGATAGATAGATAGATAGATAGATAGATAGATAGGAGATAGATAGATAGATAGATAGATAGATAGGAGATAGATAGATAGATAGATAGATAGATAGATAGATAGATAGGAGATAGATAGATAGGAGATAGATAGATAGATAGATAGATAGATAGATAGATAGAAGATAGATAGATAGATAGATAGATAGATAGATAGATAGGAGATAGATAGATAGATGGATGGATAGGAGATAGATAGATAGATAGATAGATAGATAGGAGATAGATAGATAGATAGATAGATAGATAGATAGATAGATAGGAGATAGATAGATAGATAGATAGATAGATAGGAGATAGATAGATAGATAGATAGATAGATAGGAGATAGATAGATGGATAGATAGATATATGATAGATAGATAGATAGATAGATAGATAGATAGATAGATAGATAGGAGATAGATAGATAGATAGATAGATAGATAGGAGATAGATAGATAGATAGATAGATAGATATATGATAGATAGATAGATAGATAGATAGATAGGAGATAGATAGTTAGATAGATAGATAGATAGATAGATAGATAGATAGGAGATAGATAGTTAGATAGATAGATAGATAGATAGATAGATAGGAGATAGATAGATAGATAGATAGATAGATAGATAGGAGATAGATAGATAGATAGATAGATAGATAGGAGATAGATAGATAGATAGATAGATAGATAGATAGGAGATAGATAGATAGATAGATAGGAGATAGATAGATAGATAGATAGATAGATAGATAGGAGATAGATAGTTAGATAGATAGATAGATAGATAGATAGGAGATAGATAGATAGATAGATAGATAGATAGATAGGAGATAGATAGATAGATAGATAGATAGATAGATAGATAGATAGGAGATAGATAGATAGATAGATAGATAGATAGATAGATAGATAGGAGATAGATACATTGATAAATAGAGTCCTCTCCATACATCCCTGACATAACCCCTAATACCTCCCACATGTAATCTCTGATGTTTTTCTTATCTCTATGCACAACCATCTCTAAGATTCCTCTCCTGCCTCCCGCTTGCTCTGGGACTCGCTACCGTCACACATCAGACTGTCCTCTACAATCACAACTTCAATCTGAACCTGAGCACCTATATTGTTCTATAATATCTATTAATAACAATACCAGTTCTATAGTGTGACCTAGGTCTCATGTACTCACCTGATATCAGAAGCAGAGTCAGTGTCCCGTAGAGAGCCCAGGCCGTCCCGGAGGTCCTGGCTCCTCGCTCCCAGCATCCCATTATAACTTCTCCTTGTGATGTTGGATTCTGGTCACTGGTGAGCTCAGTAGTTAGACCTTGCACCGCGCCAGAGACTTTTATATCAGCAGCAATGTATATGTGTATATAATCAGTGAGCAGACAAGACTCTGTGGACTGAAAGGAAATGTGGTCTTAGCGCGACACGACCAATCCCAAAACCAAATTATGCTGAACTGGCAAAATCATAGAACAAAGACAAGGAAAGCTGGAAGGGGCTCTCAAAAATACAAAAAACATTCAGGACTCTCTCATCCCCCACCTCTTGTGTCTCCACTTGATATGACCATGATTCACCCCTTGAGTGCAGGGACCCTCTAATAGGAAAAGGAGTTCCTACACTGGTGCATGCCATTTCCATATGCACCATATTACAGGGCTCCTTGGGCCAAGATCGTCAGCTGGTTTGCTCCATCTCATGATCAATGAGGTTCATGTTGAGGTTTTATTTCAAGTAAATATTCTTTTACTGTCTGTGTGTCTATTATGTGTATTTTTAACTTCATTATTATTGTCTTGTTAATAGTTGCTAATTAGGCTAACTGTAAGCCCCCATAATTACCTAGTGACCACCACTACCAGGGGTACTGGAAAGAGCTGGATGCGGTCTAGTGTGTGACCATCTAGTAATGGGGAGGCTGCAGACTGGCTGGGAAAGTCCAAAAACTGTGGGATTTCCCACCCTGGTAATGACAGGCTGCTGTCGCTTTAATGTATCAGACTGGTTATGTAAAAATGGAAGGGAACCCTGTTAAAAATTAAGCACATTGAAACTCAGATTTGGAACAAATTTATTTGGACTGAAATAAATCTTAGGACAGATCCTGTCGAACTTGTAACAAACTTGAGAGGCTTGGCCTTTGCTATCCAGGACTCGTACTCATCCCCCATCTCTTGTTTCCTATAAAACATGATATGAGGAAGCTGGTCCTATGAATGTAGCACCTCCAGGGCACGTCTGTGAAGGGGCTGCAGTGAATGAACTCTAAGACTCTTCCTCCAAGAACACTCAGAAGAATTCACCAATGTGTAATCCTGGTGTTAATCATTGTGAGGGAAATGGAACAGAGAATTTGGGGAGTGATCCTGAGAGGAATGCTGGAGATCACTCCTTATAGAGGTGACATGATTTATACCGTAATTCCCAACAGATCTGGTAGATTCTAAAGAGTTTCAGATCAGAACAAAAAGTCCACAGCGAATTGTCTTTTGTTCACGGATCACAAACGTTGTGGTTGTTACAGGACAGAAGGTAGAAGAACCGACTGCTCTTATATTGCTCTGCACTTGCATCATATTTGGGGAACCTTCATGTTGGTTTGCGAACTTGTGTGCTTTGTCCAAGATGTTGACTAATGTATTTTTGCCAGATACCACAGGACCTCTTATTATTTCGGGGAGCTGGTACTCTTGAGGTGCAAACATGGAGGTGCTGGGCAGCCCATCTCATCTAATAGTATGGACATGACCATTAGGCTCTTTAATGCTGTGTACCTTATATTATCACGTGACAGCACCTTGTATAAGTTTTGTCTGTGTGCATTTGAGATGCTGCACCCCCCCTCATGTAGATGTGTGAGATGCTGTATCCACATTGTGCACCTGAGCTGTATCTATGATATACTGAGGGCCCTGTCTACATCCTACATAGAGCCATGTTGTATGTTTTTGATTATTTAGGGACCTTTCCCATCATAAATGTCATCTAGGAAGGGTTCCCTAATGAGCCTTACTTGGGTATGCGTCAGTAAGCCTCCTCTAGGGGGCACTTCCTCGGTAAGCTTCCTCTAGGGGGCACTCCCTCAGTAAGCCTCCTCTAGGGGGAACTCCCTCAGTAAGTCTCCTCTAGGGGGCACTCCCTCAGTAAGCTTCCTCTAGGGGGCACTCCCTCAGTAAGCCTCCTCTAGGGGGCACTCCCTCAGTAAGTCTCCTCTAGGGGACACTCCCTCAGTAAGCCTCCTCTAGGGGGCACTCCCTCAGTAAGCTTCCTCTAGGGGGCACTCCCTCGGTAAGCTTCCTCTAGGGGGCACTCCCTCGGTAAGCCTCCTCTAGGGGACACTCCCTCAGTAACCCTCCTCTAGGGTCACTCCCTCAGTAAGCCTCCTCTAGGGTCACTCCCTCGGTAAGCCTCCTCTAGGGGGCACTCCCTCAGTAAGCCTCCTCTAGGGGGCACTCCCTCAGTAAGCCTCCTCTAGGGGGCACTCCCTCAGTAAGCTTCCTCTAGGGGACACTCCCTCAGTAAGCCTCCTCTAGGGGGCACTCCCTCAGTAAGCTTCCTCTAGGGGGCACTCCCTCGGTAAGCCTCCTCTAGGGGACACTCCCTCAGTAACCCTCCTCTAGGGTCACTCCCTCAGTAAGCCTCCTCTAGGGGGCACTCCCTCAGTAAGCCTCCTCTAGGGGGCACTCCCTCAGTAAGCCTCCTCTAGGGGGCACTCCCTCAGTAAGCTTCCTCTAGGGGACACTCCCTCAGTAAGCCTCCTCTAGGGGGCACTCCCTCAGTAAGCTTCCTCTAGGGGGCACTCCCTCGGTAAGCCTCCTCTAGGGGGCACTCCCTCAGTAAGCTTCCTCTAGGGGGCACTCCCTCAGTAAGCCTCCTCTAGGGGGCACTCCCTCAGTAAGCCTCCTCTAGGGGGCACTCCCTCGGTAAGCCTCCTCTAGGGGGCACTCCCTCAGTAAGTCTCTCTAGGGGGCACTCCCTCAGTAAGCTTCCTCTAGGGGACACTCCCTCAGTAAGCTTCCTCTAGGGGGCACTCCCTCAGTAAGCCTCCTCTAGGGGGCACTCCCTCAGTAAGTCTCTCTAGGGGGCACTCCCTCAGTAAGCTTCCTCTAGGGGACACTCCCTCAGTAAGCTTCCTCTAGGGGGCACTCCCTCAGTAAGCCTCCTCTAGGGGACACTCCCTCAGTAAGCCTCCTCTAGGGGGCACTCCCTCAGTAAGTCTCCTCTAGGGTCACTCCCTCAGTAAGCCTCCTCTAGGGGGCACTCCCTCGGTAACCCTCCTCTAGGGTCACTCCCTCAGTAAGCCTCCTCTAGGGTCACTCCCTCGGTAAGCCTCCTCTAGGGGGCACTCCCTCAGTAAGCCTCCTCTAGGGGGCACTCCCTCAGTAAGCTTCCTCTAGGGGACACTCCCTCAGTAAGCCTCCTCTAGGGGGCACTCCCTCAGTAAGCCTCCTCTAGGGGGCACTCCCTCAGTAAGCCTCCTCTAGGGGGCACTCCCTCAGTAAGCTTCCTCTAGGGGGCACTCCCTCAGTAAGTCTCCTCTAGGGTCACTCCCTCAGTAAGCCTCCTCTAGGGGGCACTCCCTCGGTAACCCTCCTCTAGGGGGCACTCCCTCAGTAAGCCTCCTCTAGGGGGCACTCCCTCAGTAAGCCTCCTCTAGGGGGCACTCCCTCGGTAACCCTCCTCTAGGGTCACTCCCTCAGTAAGCCTCCTCTAGGGGGCACTCCCTCAGTAAGCCTCCTCTAGGGGGCACTCCCTCAGTAAGCCTCCTCTAGGGGGCACTCCCTCAGTAAGCCTCCTCTAGGGGACACTCCCTCAGTAAGCCTCCTCTAGGGGGCACTCCCTCGGTAAGCTTCCTCTAGGGGGCACTGCCTCAGTAAGCCTCCTCTAGGGGGCACTCCCTCAGTAAGCCTCCTCTAGGGTCACTCCCTCAGTAAGCCTCCTCTAGGGGGCACTCCCTCAGTAAGCTTCCTCTAGAGGGCACTCTCCGTGTGAGTCCTTTATATACCTTTTATACTGAATGGCCTATAGGTATACTAGGCAGGGGTGAATCTGCCCTTTTCGCCGCCCGAGGCGGACAACAGAAAGCTGTCCCCCCCCCCTGGAGGAGGGGGCAGAGCGGAGGGGGCGGAGCGAAGGGGGCATGGCAAAGCCAAGGGGGCTGGGCTTAGTGGCGTTCGCAGGCAGAGAGCAGGCAGGGAGAGGACCTGCTCTCTGCCTGAGTGTGAGGGGAGGCCACTGGAGCAGCGCTGCTCCAGTGGCCTCCTCAATCCACCTCTCGGTGCTAAGCCAGTCCAGGACAGCTTTTCCTGGACTGGCTTAGGTAAGCAAAAATGCCGCCCTCCCTGAGGCCCTGGCATAGTGCCGCCTGAAGCGATTGCTTCAGGTTGCCTCATGGGAGGTGCGGCACTGATACTAGGTAATAAGGATTAGATTGGGGGGACTGACTCTATCTGAAGAGGTTCTGGTGCCTGGGTCACGGTTCCTTTCATGGGACAACTCCTGAATTTCTTGCCCCACCACTATGAAGAGTATGATATATGTAAGTAAGAAACACACTGCAATCCAACGTAGAGCGTGAAGAGGCTGCGGTTCTTGCAGGAGCGACATGAGTCCAAACAAGTGGTTGGTGGGGGTGTTAAGTCGCAGCTCCTCCAATCTAATATTAATGGCTTCTAATAAGTCTGGATGACCCCCATACATCTTAATACAATGGCTGTCTCTGCATAGCTTCACAGACTTATAGTTTCCTAAAAGTTTGGATCACAAAAAGGAAACCCCAACCCCACAGACCAACCATGAAATCCCCCAACGTAACATCTGAACATCCCACCTTACAGATCCTGCTCCATTTCTTGGGGTCTGTGTGTTGCGTCCTGTGGTGCGGGGATCTGTCGTCCTCTCCGTCCTGTAGGGAAGTAGAATATATTGTATAGAGATAGACACTTCCTATTAGATAGCAGGCAGCAGCGCCTGGCAGTGCGGGGGAGGACAGCGGTTTACTCTGCGTCTGCCAATCACAAATATCAATGATGTCTGGCAATAAAGACAAACTTTTGGATCTTGCAGAAGTCAGCACAATGATAGAGGATGCAAAATGTAGCAAAAAATAAGTCGCCTTGTAACATTAACCTGAATTATGTTACCTGATCCACAAGTAGTCTGACCCTTTCATCATCAGAAGTCATTGGGGTTGTACAGCCAAAACTTGTGTAGCCTAAAATTCTCTTGTATAGGGGGATGAAGTGGACCCGCACAGCCCGATCCCAGCTGACACTGATGGTGCATTGTGAGAGTAGGACCTTCTATGGGCTCCGATCTGTGGACCTCCAGCCATCGTGCAGTCAGGAGATGGGACAAATCCCTGCTCATTTTGTGGATTTTGTTTGGAAGAAGAGATTGTGACTGTGACTGCATCTCTTGGCCTCAGGTCAGACAGGGAACTCTTATTTTTGTATCTGAACCCCAGAGTCAGGGCATTGCAAAGACATCGTGGTTTGTGAGAAAAATGAATGCCCACCGTACAGAGGAAGACTTCACCAGTAGAGATGAGCGAGTAGACACCTTGGATCCTCCAAGTTCCGGAAGTAGCAGGATGAGGAGCACGAGGAGGTTTTTGCATTGAATGCAATGGATTTTTCCGCGTGGTATTCGACCGATATGAGTATTTGATCGAATAGTCGTATGTATCGAATACTACTCGCTCATCTCTATTCACCGGCAAGGAAGAGACTGACTGTCCTGGAAGTGCCAACTCCAGGCCCAGAAGCAGAGACTTTCCATCATATGATGCATTTGCCTGTTACCAGCTGTTTATTACCAGTATACTGTTTGTTCCATTTGCAACCCTTGTGAATCTTTCTGTGCACTCCATCAAGGGCACTCCAAGCACCACCATCAGGCTCTAGGGCGAGCCCCTGGGAAACACTACAAGGACCAACACCCTCTGCAGGCCCCCTCTGTATTGCACCAGCCTTGAGGTTCTGCAGAGATCCTTGGCACTGTGACCACAACGACTCCCAACCTCCTGACTTTCTGCTACTGTGCTGCGGCAATTGTAAGGAATATTAAATAGTGCCAATCGGAAGTACAAGTTATGGAAAAGACGAATATGAAAGGGTTTGCTAACAGTTGTGATGTGCGACTGTGCCGATACCGCAATAATCCAGTCCAGATCGCAGGGACTTTATGGTCGGACACTTCCTCATAGTCTCCAAGTTACTCATTTACTAAGTCATTGTGGCAGCTCAGAGCTCTCTCATTGCTGCCGCCTTCACAGGTATACGGAGTCTTAAAGGCCATGGTGCTCTGCTAGGGATTCTGGGAAAGAATGGGTTAATAAAATGTGCAGCTGTGACATAGAAACATATAAGAAATCTATACGGAAGTGCGTGTGCGCCCGTGACAGTTGTGTGCTGGATCTGCTTTCAAGAGTCAATGGAGGGACCCAAAGTCAAGGGGCCCCAATAAATGAACTGCTTCATAGAGAACCCTAAACCCCACAAACCCCTGTACACATAGGAAGAATGGCCAGAGCCACAGCCGGACTTCTCTGTCCTCTGCAGAACTTACTTCTCCCATTCTAGACTCCTCTGTCCCCTGCAGACTCTTCCCTCCCTCCTAAACCTTTCTGTGTCCTCCAGAGACGTAGCAAGGAGGTTACCCGCAACGTGTGCATGACACCGATGCAGATCATATATAGAAAGGTATAATGGATGTTGCTGGATGAATGGTGGGTAAGGGTCCCAATCCGTACGTGGTATAATAAAGAGTCCCACCAACAATAATTTCTTTTGCGTGAGTACTTTAATATTTGAAGATTTGAACAAGGTTTGGTGAAAACGGTATATAAACGTTTTCGGCCAGGATGGCCTTCTTCAGACTCTACAAATGAACAAAGTGCAGAACAAAGCAAAAAGTGAGTATTCCACCAAAACATCTCGTTTTCAAGTATACAAAGAGATAATTTGACCATAACCAACTGTACAAGATATACATAATGTACAAAATATATACAATCATCACTTGAACGTTCATATCACGAAGAACCCGAAGAACAAGCCGATATACCAGGAGATTTTCCCAGAAAACATAGATAACATAGAATCAATGTCGCTGTTTAACAAACATATTTGAGGTCCTTGGTCATGCGTAAGGAAAGAGTGAGCCTTAGAGTGAGACGGGAAGTAAGTGACCCTTTCTCGATTGAGAAAACTGAGATGATCCCTCGAATGCCATAATATCCCTGTGATAAGCAGATAGTAATAGTTACTAGATATAGAATAATGGTAAAACATACCGTTTCAGATATCATGGAAAGAGTAGGAAATTAGGGAATGCCCGCATGAGAGGGATAAGCCTGTTGAAAGAGTTGTGACATGTTACACGGGGTATGATGTTATGCAGAGTTAGTCTAGAGCGCTAGACCTATGCAAAGAAGTTTAAAGAATCAGATGCTCACCCTTGAACCTGCATCTCTCGGGGGGACACCAGGTAGTAGAATTAGATAGGAGCAAGGATCATGGCCCTAGTGTCAGAGTAGACAGTTACTTCAATAGTACATAGTTAGTGTGGGCAACCATAGTATGTATAAGAATCCAGCTTACCCTAGTAGGAACTTAAGCAGTGTATTACACAAGGTAGCTGTATAGTTGCGGATGCAGGGTCAGCTGGAATGAAAAACATAATCTGTGTGTGGGCTAAAGCAGGCTTAGTGGGTATATACATATAGGTTTGTATCCACAGGTAATGTGGGCAAGGTGCTTTACCTGCAAGATGACGCTTTATGACATCAGGAGGAGTTGGCATTGGTGGTGCAGTGTCTCCTAAGAGATGTGAACAAATAGCTGTAGGTCTGATCAATGCCTTACTGTCAGGTAGCGGTGAGATGCCCCTAACTTCCCTTTACCTCATATCAGCGTTGTCCAGTGTGTCCTCTGTCATTGGTGGCGTGGTAGATGCTGCGGGCGTTCAGCGCTTTATCGTGCGCTGAGCCGGCCCGCCCCGTCATCACGGCGCATGCGCACCGTGCGTAATGACGTCAGGCCCCGCCCGCATCCCATGTAGAGTCTATGGGAGCGAGACGGAGCGGCCGTCTGATCACATGAGGAGATGATTCACTGCAGCTATGGCAAAGGCATGTACGGACGCTCTGTATGTCACAGCTGTGAAGCCGTGGATTACCAGCTATACAGCTAGGATATCGGCTGGCCTGAACTACCATAATGAGATGAAGGATATATTTCTATGTGTGTGTTTGTGAGGCATAAGGTTAAAGGTAGGGGGTACGGAGTAACAGAGGGCACAGAGTGGAGACTTGGATCACCATAGATATATAGTGTGTGGATTAGCAAATGAGAAACCTGCGATATGAGAAGAGAGAGTTGGAAAAAGGGAGAGGGATGAAGCAGATTGAGATAATAGGACACATAGTTAGTGTTATCAGAGATTGACCAAGGATACCTCTTAGATGATGTCACTGAGGTGTCTTAGCGGCGATTCTGGAAAACATAAAAATTGTGTTAGTACACTCAGTCCCAATTCATAGGAAAGCGGCAACGTCATATTCCCTATTTAATCCTGAGGGCTCCATTGTTTGGAGAGTATATATCCAGAAAGCCTCCCTGCGTTTCAGAAGGCGGATCCTATCACCCCCCCTCCTCGGTGTGTCCACCTGTTCGAGTACCTGCAATCTAAGCTGTGCAATGTTATGATTCTGATTAATGAAGTGGGCTGGAATTGGTAGGTGCATTAAACGGCATCGAATATTGGACTTGTGTTGGCGTATGTGGTCTCGCACACGCTGGGTGGTTTCCCCAACGTATGCGAGACCGCACGGGCACTTAATCAGATAGACTACATGTGTAGACTCACAGGTGAAGAAACCCCTTGAGGGAAAAGTACGTCCAGACAGGGGGTGATAGATTTTGTCCCCCCTCAGGATGTTGGAACATTGCAGACATCCTAGACACGGAAAGGTGCCTTTCCTGGGCGTGTCCAGGAATGTCTGCCTGGGGACTTTCAGACTAGAGCCAAGGTCTGCCTTCACTACTGTGTCACGTATATTACGGGGGCGCTTGTAACATGGCATAAACCCATTTTGAAATTCTTCAACGTTGGGAAAGGCATTGATCAGACCTACAGCTATTTGTTCACATCTCTTAGGAGACACTGCACCACCAATGCCAACTCCTCCTGATGTCATAAAGCGTCATCTTGCAGGTAAAGCACCTTGCCCACATTACCTGTGGATACAAACCTATATGTATATACCCACTAAGCCTGCTTTAGCCCACACACAGATTATGTTTTTCATTCCAGCTGACCCTGCATCCGCAACTATACAGCTACCTTGTGTAATACACTGCTTAAGTTCCTACTAGGGTAAGCTGGATTCTTATACATACTATGGTTGCCCACACTAACTATGTACTATTGAAGTAACTGTCTACTCTGACACTAGGGCCATGATCCTTGCTCCTATCTAATTCTACTACCTGGTGTCCCCCCGAGAGATGCAGGTTCAAGGGTGAGCATCTGATTCTTTAAACTTCTTTGCATAGGTCTAGCGCTCTAGACTAACTCTGCATAACATCATACCCCGTGTAACATGTCACATCTCTTTCAACAGGCTTATCCCTCTCATGCGGGCATTCCCTAATTTCCTACTCTTTCCATGATATCTGAAACGGTATGTTTTACCATTATTCTATATCTAGTAACTATTACTATCTGCTTATCACAGGGATATTATGGCATTCGAGGGATCATCTCAGTTTTCTCAATCGAGAAAGGGTCACTTACTTCCCGTCTCACTCTAAGGCTCACTCTTTCCTTACGCATGACCAAGGACCTCAACTATGTTTGTTAAACAGCGACATTGATTCTATGTTATCTATGTTTTCTGGGAAAATCTCCTGGTATATCGGCTTGTTCTTCGGGTTCTTCGTGATATGAACGTTCAAGTGATGATTGTATATATTTTGTACATTATGTATATCTTGTACAGTTGGTTATGGTCAAATTATCTCTTTGTATACTTGAAAACGAGATGTTTTGGTGGAATACTCACTTTTTGCTTTGTTCTGCACTTTGTTCATTTGTAGAGTCTGAAGAAGGCCATCCTGGCCGAAAACGTTTATATACCATTTTCACCAAACCTTGTTCAAATCTTCAAATATTAAAGTACTCACGCAAAAGAAATTATTGTTGGTGGGACCGATGCAGATCAGAGACATAGTAGAGGAGGACGCCCTCCTGTCCCTCGCTTCCTCCTCTACTAGTAATCCACATCAGTCCTGTGTCCCAGGAGCGGCCCTAAGCCGTGTGTCCTGGTGCAGACGTATTGGTGGTGATGTCAGTGTCCTGCACCGTCCGCACCAGGACACAGAAGTCAGGGGATCACAGGTAAGGGAACATCATGTCAACTTTTTTACATTTTTTTACTTGGGGGCGGTAATAAATGAAAGAGGCCAAATGGGGGAAATTGTATATTTAGTAAGATAAGCGGCCATATCTAATATAAAGGGTGTTACTAAAAGGGGAATATAAGATATAGAATGGTGAGTGGGGGCTGTATGACTATAAGGGGAATGGGATTACTAATACAAGAGGGCATAGGTCATACAAGGAGACAGTAATCATAAAGAAGTGATTGCCCGTGTGATGGACTTACATGAGATCCTCCAGGAACAACTCCCCGGTATCCTGAGGCTGCAGCAACTGGACCCAGAGGAGACCTAATGTACAGACAATATCCACCAAGTGTTACAGCCGCATCCAGGACTGACTGATCAGCTGTAGTACTCACCCCAACGGGTATCCTCAAACAGAGTCATTATTATTTATTACTATTACTATTATTATTATTATTATTATTATTAATAAAAAATCCTACATGTTGGGTTTTTCTGTCCGCTTGAAAAGTCAGACATCTTTACATGCGGACAGTGAAGGAAGGGCACGGAGTGCAGAAGAACGCACCCGATCACCATTTAAACAAATGACAGGTGTCACAGACACAGCTAGTGTCCGCTCCTAATGTCCACGCCAGATTTTGAACTTACACTAGCAGCGGACACTAGCTGTCGGACACTGACGGTAGTGTGAACGCCCCCTAACATATACCAGAGCGGAGTCTAGGCTGTTTATCTCACACAGGACTGTCGCAGATCAGACACATCAGACTGGTCAGTGGCTGGTCAGTAGCAGCAGAGCGGCGGACACTTATGGCTACAATCTATAAAGTACAGACATGACAGACCCCATTATAGTCATGTGACTGCTGCTGTAGTGGTCTGCCTGTCCGTTGTTCTGGTCCTCTGATGGGGTTAGTGTGCACCTACCATAACCTGTGGATTTCTCTGTGGTTTCTGCTCTGTGAAATGTGGAAGATGAAATTTTCAGCCGATCGGCCGCCATCACTCTCTCAATTCTGCTGAAAAAACTACCCAATTTTGGGCACCTTTTGCAGGATTTAGGAGAATTAGCTGCAAGCAGCGCCAACTAGGGGGAATTCACACCATGATTGTACTGACCCCCAGGGAAGTATATATATATATCTCACTGTAATTGTACTGACCCCCGAATACAGGGGACGTGTCCTTCCTACCACACAGTGAATTCCATAAAAATTAAATCTATAAGAAATTGCCGAAAATGTGTTTTTTTGTCAATTCCACCTCATTCTGAATTTTTTTCCCGCTTCCCGGTACATTGCGCAGGATATCGAGCGGGGCCATTACAAACTACAATTTGCCCCACAAACAATAAGCCGAAAAATCAAAATAATTCTGGCTCTTAGAATGTGAGAAGGGAAGAACAGAAATGCAAAAACAAAATAGTAAAGGTATATAAGGGGTTAATGTATATATATATATATATATCCATCCCATATATATCCCGTATATAGCTATATCCATTCCATATATATCCCATATATCTATATCCATCCCATACGGCGAACCCTGTAGTGTTGAAATAAATAACTCGGCCCAATCCAAAATTTTTCAGAATACGGCGAAGTTTTGAATTTCTGAGAAGACGCTAAAACATCACAAAATCCACCGAAATGTGATGGCCGCGAAACGCAAAATAAAGGTGACGCCATTTTTACTGCACAGAAAATGAATTAAAAAACAAATAAAATTCTGACCCCGATTTTTTTTCTAAATCCCTCCATTCTGAATGACGGCTGCTGGAAGGCGGGAGTCAAAAACGAAAATATTAACAATGGCTGCAGCAGGAAGGGGTTAATTATACGTAACGATAGGAAACTGCACGAAAAACTGAATCCCATCTGTCTGCAGCTGTTTCCGATGCAGTTTTCGCTGTACACAAATGCACCGTGTGAATGAAGCTTTAGAATGGATAAGGACAGACCTGGAACGTAGACTTAGCGCTTGTATAAATAGAAGGTTCTAGAAGAGACTTTGTGTTCTTCACCGTCTACATGATCTCTGCCATTACCCTGGACATCGCCTGATCTCAGCAGAGGGGTTGTTACAATTGTATCCAGTCTAGACAATGCTCTGCGAGATAAATCGCTTCACAAATTTCTTCTAGTTTGTTACAATGTATCAGTTTATCATCAATGTCCAGACTGGATACAATTGTAACAACCCCTCAGCTGAGGGCAGGACTGACTTTGTACATGGCTACTGTCTCTGAAGGTGACCCGGAGTCTTCTGATTCACTGACAATCACAAAGTCTATTAAGACGTTCTAGAACTTTCCAGGACTAATATCAGCCCCCGATTTACGTCACTTCAGTCACTTACTCTGCTCCAAAGAAACCAGATTGCAACTTTCTTAGCGCCACGAGGTCAGCGGTCCTCCTCGTAACTCCAGCATCAGCTCTGTGGACAGACAGGAGGCCACTGCGGGCGGAGCGAGGGGCTCGGCACCCACTGTAATCCCACTGCAATTATCCAGACTGGATATTCCGGCTCATTCCACCTGTCCGGCCCTAATGGGTCACTCTATGGCTTAGCAGGGGATGAGACACAGAGAAACCTGCTGAGATACGGACCCCATAGATCCCTACATGTACAGAGCGGAGGGCGTCATGTTGTTACATCCCTCACCTGCTGTTCTCACTTATTGTGTCAGTAATCACTGTCATTCTGGCATTCTATTCTATGAACCAGGAAGCTCAGGGTGTGCAGAGCTCCCAATGATGAGAGTCCATGGAAGGTGACATGACCCTGCACAGCTCAGCTAACCCAGCGCAGGAGTCTGTCATGTATCACGTGCCCTCTAGGACTTGGAAAGCTGGTTATGGTCCCCAGGTGAGTCTGGAGTCACATCTGCACTTGGGTTTCTATTCCTCAGCTTTGCTTGGAGACCCGAAAAACAGAAACTCAATTCACATAAAAAGTAGTTACCCGTCCGGTATCCACCTGAAAATGCGGAGAGACAAGTCCTAAACTTACCCGGATGGAGAGATACACTCACTGATGATGTAATGATGAGGTAGTGATGATGTAATGATGATGTAATGATATAGTGATGATGTAATGATGATGTAATGATGAGGTAGTGATGATGTAATGATGATATAGTGATGATATAGTGATGATGTAATGATGATATAGTGATGATATAATGATGATATAGTGATGATGTGATGATGTAATGATGATGTAATGATGAGGTAATGATGATATAGTGATGATGTAATGATGATATAGTGATGATATAGTGATGATGTAATGATGATATAGTGATGATGTGATGATGTAATGATGATGTAATGATGATGTAATGATGAGGTAATGATGATATAGTGATGATGTAATGATGATATAGTGATGATATAGTGATGATGTAATGATGATATAGTGATGATGTAATGATGATGTAATGATGATGTAATGATGAGGTAATGATATAGTGATGATGTAGTGATGATGTAATGATGAGGTAATGATGATATAGTGATGATGTAATGATGATATAGTGATGATGTAATGATGAGGTAATGATGATATAGTGATGATGTAATGATGATATAGTGATGATGTAGTGATGATGTAATGATGATGTAATGATGATATAGTGATGATGTAATGATGATGTAATGATGATGTAATGATGAGGTAATGATATAGTGATGATATAGTGATGATGTAATGATGATATAGTGATGATGTAATGATGATGTAGTGATGATGTAATGATGATATAGTGATGATGTAATGATGATGTAATGATGATGTAATGATGAGGTAATGATATAGTGATGATATAGTGATGATGTAATGATGATATAGTGATGATGTAATGATGATGTAGTGATGATGTAATGATGATATAGTGATGATGTAATGATGATATAGTGATGATGTAATGATGATGTAATGATGAGGTAATGATATAGTGATGATGTAATGATGAGGTAATGATATAGTGATGATATAGTGATGATGTAATGATGATATAGTGATGATGTAGTGATGATGTAATGATGATATAGTGATGATGTAATGATGATGTAATGATGATGTAATGATGATATAGTGATGATGTAATGATGATATAGTGATGATATAGTGATGATGTAATGATGATATAGTGATGATGTAATGATGATATAGTGATGATGTAATGATGATGTAATGATGATATAGTGATGATATAGTGATGATGTAATGATGATATAGTGATGATGTAATGATGATATAGTGATGATGTAATGATGATGTAATGATGATATAGTAATGATGTAGTGATGATGTAATGATGATATAGTGATGATATAGTGATGATGTAATGATGATATAGTGATGATGTAATGATGATGTAATGATGATATAGTAATGATGTAGTGATGATGTAATGATGATATAGTGATGATATAGTGATGATGTAATGATGATATAGTGATGATGTAATGATGATATAGTGATGATGTAATGATGATGTAATGATGATATAGTGATGATATAGTGATGATGTAATGATGATATAGTGATGATGTAATGATGATATAGTGATGATATAGTGATGATGTAATGGTGATATAGTGATGATGTAATGATGATATAGTGATGATGTAATGATGATATAGTGATGATGTAATGATGATGTAATGATGATATAGTAATGATGTAATGATGATGTAATGATGATGTAATGATGATATAGTGATGATGTAATGATGATGTAATGATGATGTAATGATGATATAGTGATGATGTAATGATGATATAGTGATGATATAGTGATGATGTAATGATGATATAGTGATGATATAGTGATGATGTAATGATGATATAGTGATGATGTAATGATGATATAGTGATGATATAGTGATGATGTAATGATGATATAGTGATGATGTAATGATGATATAGTGATGATGTAATGATGATGTAATGATGATGTAATGATGATATAGTAATGATATAGTGATGATGTAGTGATGATGTAATGATGATATAGTGATGATATAGTGATGATGTAATGATGATATAGTGATGATGTAATGATGATATAGTGATGATGTAATGATGATGTAATGATGATATAGTGATGATATAGTGATGATGTAATGATGATATAGTGATGATGTAATGATGAGGTAATGATATAGTGATGATATAGTGATGATGTAATGATGATATAGTGATGATGTAATGATGATGTAATGATGATATAGTAATGATGTAATGATGATGTAATGATGATGTAATGATGATATAGTGATGATGTAATGATGATGTAATGATGATGTAATGATGATATAGTGATGATGTAATGATGATATAGTGATGATATAGTGATGATGTAATGATGATATAGTGATGATGTAATGATGATATAGTGATGATGTAATGATGATGTAATGATGATATAGTGATGATATAGTGATGATGTAATGATGATATAGTGATGATGTAATGATGATATAGTGATGATGTAATGATGATGTAATGATGATATAGTAATGATGTAGTGATGATGTAATGATGATATAGTGATGATATAGTGATGATGTAATGATGATATAGTGATGATGTAATGATGATGTAATGATGATATAGTAATGATGTAGTGATGATGTAATGATGATATAGTGATGATATAGTGATGATGTAATGATGATATAGTGATGATGTAATGATGATATAGTGATGATGTAATGATGATGTAATGATGATATAGTGATGATATAGTGATGATGTAATGATGATATAGTGATGATGTAATGATGATATAGTGATGATATAGTGATGATGTAATGATGATATAGTGATGATGTAATGATGATATAGTGATGATGTAATGATGATATAGTGATGATATAGTGATGATGTAGTGATGATGTAATGATGATATAGTGATGATGTAATGATGATGTAGTGATGATGTAATGATGATATAGTGATGATATAGTGATGATGTAATGATGATGTAATGATGATATAGTGATGATATAGTGATGATGTAGTGATGATGTAATGATGATATAGTGATGATGTAATGATGATGTAGTGATGATGTAATGATGATATAGTGATGATATAATGATGATATAATGATGATATAGTGATGATGTAATGATGATATAGTGATGATGTAATGATGATGTAATGTTCCCGTCTACCTCACCGCCCCAGATTGGCTTTGTAATTGCTACGAATTGCTTACAACGTTCTGATGTTTATTATTGGTTATTGATGTAATACAGATGAGTTTTGATTTTGTGAAACTTGTGATTTTTGAGAACAATGTCAGGTTTGTGTCAGTATTCTTTGATGTTCTTCAGATTTTTTTTTGTGGATTATGACACCTGTTATTCTTTTTGTAGTAATTTTCATATTCTCTAAATTTGCATTGTTAAGTTATTGTTATGACTGTGTCAGTCTTCACTGTAGCGATGACATTTTATTCATGAACCAGGCAGCTCAGGATGATCAGATCTGTATGATCCTCCAAGCTGAAGAATCTAGAATTGATGGAATTATTAGTGTCTTCTAGTCCATATCCAGAATGATGCAGTTATTGATGAACACAACCAGATCAGCAGAGTCTGCGAGGAGTCCAGGCTAGCCACTGATCTATAGATATGATATACATGGAGTCCAGGCTAGCCACTGATCTATAGATATGATATACAAGGAGTCCAGGCTAGCCACTGATCTATAGATATGATATACAAGGAGTCCAGGCTAGCCACTGATCTATAGATATGATATACATGGAGTCCAGGCTAGCCACTGATCTATAGATATGATATACAAGGAGTCCAGGCTAGCCACTGATCTATAGATATGATATGCAAGGAGTCCAGGCTAGCCACTGATCTATAGATATGATATACAAGGAGTCCAGGCTAGCCACTGATCTATAGATATGATATACAAGGAGTCCAGGCTAGCCACTGATCTATAGATATGATATACAAGGAGTCCAGGCTAGCCACTGATCTATAGATATGATATACAAGGAGTCCAGGCTAGCCACTGATCTATAGATATGATATACAAGGAGTCCAGGCTAGCCACTGATCTATAGATATATACAAGGAGTCCAGGCTAGCCACTGATCTATAGATATGATATACAAGGAGTCCAGGCTAGCCACTGATCTATAGATATTATATACAAGGAGTCCAGGCTAGCCACTGATCTATAGATATTATATACAAGGAGTCCAGGCTAGCCACTGATCTATAGATATATACAAGGAGTCCAGGCTAGCCACTGATCTATAGATATGATATACAAGGAGTCCAGGCTAGCCACTGATCTATAGATATGATATACAAGGAGTCCAGGCTAGCCACTGATCTATAGATATGATATACAAGGAGTGCAGGCTAGCCACTGATCTATAGATATGATATACAAGGAGTCCAGGCTAGCCACTGATCTATAGATATGATATACAAGGAGTCCAGGCTAGCCACTGATCTATAGATATGATATACAAGGAGTCCAGGCTAGCCACTGATCTATAGATATGATATACAAGGAGTGCAGGCTAGCCACTGATCTATAGATATGATATACAAGGAGTCCAGGCTAGCCACTGATCTATAGATATGATATACAAGGAGTCCAGGCTAGCCACTGATCTATAGATATGATATACAAGGAGTCCAGGCTAGCCACTGATCTATAGATATGATATACAAGGAGTGCAGGCTAGCCACTGATCTATAGATATGATATACAAGGAGTCCAGGCTAGCCACTGATCTATAGATATGATATACAAGGAGTCCAGGCTAGCCGCTGCTCCATAGACGTGTCATACAAGGAGTCCAGGCTAGCCGCTGCTCCATAGACGAGTCATATAAGATGTCCAGGCCAGCTGCTGTTCTCTATATACATGTTATACAAGGAGTCCAGGCTAGCCGCTGCTCCATAGACGTGTCATACAAGGAGTCCAGGCTAGCCGCTGCTCCATAGACGTGTCATATAAGGAGTCCAGGCTAGCCGCTGCTCCATAGACGTGTCATATAAGGAGTCCAGGCTAGCCGCTGCTCCATAGACGTGTCATATAAGATGTCCAGGCCAGCCGCTGTTCTCTATATACATGTTATACAAGGGGACCAGGATAGCCGCTGCTCCATAGACGTGTCAGATAAGATGTCCAGGCTAGCCGCTGCTCCATAGACGTGTCATATAAGATGTCCAGGCTAGCCGCTGCTCCATAGACGTGTCATATAAGATGTCCAGGCTAGCCGCTGCTCCATAGACGTGTCATATAAGATGTCCAGGCTAGCCGCTGCTCCATAGACGTGTCATACAAGGAGTCCAGGCTAGCCGCTGCTCCATAGACGTGTCATACAAGGAGTCCAGGCCAGCCGCTGTTCTCTATATACATGTTATACAAGGAGTCCAGGCTAGCCGCTGCTCCATAGACGTGTCATATAAGATGTCCAGGCTAGCCGCTGCTCCACAGATAGGACATGCAGCTTGTTGAGGTCATGGCGTCTCTATAGGTCACTGTCAGGTCCCCGCTGTGCAGTTCATTGTAGAGCATTGTACACACCTGATAAAGAAGGAAGAAGATTAAACATCAGTCAGGAACAACATGGCTACTTAAAGGGAATGTAAAGGTTGTGATGATATCGTGTTTGCAGATTCTAGGGGGATGAGGAATCTGCAGCGTTGTGGTAAATTTTTAGACATGTGTGGGATAAAATCTGCATGAAATGTAAATCCCCTAAGTATTCGGTGTGACCTTTGCCCTTTGCCTTCCATCACTTCTTCTTGGCACTTGCAGGCAGGTTGTTTCCTCCGCCATCTTGGAGAACTCAGCACAGATCTTCTGTGGATGTTGTTGCTCCAATCCATCTGTCTCTTCATGTCATCCCAGACAGACTGGATGATGGTGAGATCAGGGCTCTGCAGGGGCCGGATCATCACTTCCAAGACTCCTCCTCCAAAGGGCAAAGGTCACTCCAAATATTGATACATCTCTCTTCTCTTTATTCACATTATGAAACTATTAGCACTGACCCCAAACTGTTTCCTGACTAAAGAGTCTGTAAATCTCCTTTCTCTGACCCCGGAACGTACCTGACCAACCGCCTGTTTACTGACTCTGCACTAACTCTGCCAGCCCTGACCTCACATGGTACTGAAGGAGGTCGAAGATCACTGGATAAGAAGGTGGAAGAAACGTCTGATACATCACCTGCTGTAGTAATAAATTAATCACACCCATATCTAGTGGAGCAACGCCTGTCATCCGGAACCTGAGGACCACCGAACCTGTCAGAGACCAGAAACAGGGTCATATTATTAGATACAAGTACAATGTCCGACCTCCAGAGGCTAAATACAGGCGAATACAATCTATTACAGGAGGGGAGAGGCCGACTGTAGGTCAGGAGAATACAATCTATTACTATCTGTTATCAGCCATGTCAGGAGAGGCCGACTGTAGGACAGGAGAATACAATCTATTACTATCTGTTATCAGCCATGTCAGGAGAGGAGAGGCCGACTGTAGGACAGGGGAATACAATCTATTACTATCTGTTATCAGCCATGTCAGGAGAGGAGAGGCCGACTGTAGGATAGGGGAATACAATCTATTACTATCTGTTATCAGCCATGTCAGGAGAGGCCGACTGTAGGATAGGGGAATACAATCTATTACTATCTGTTATCAGCCATGTCAGGAGGAGAGAGGCCGACTGTAGGACAGGGGAATACAATCTATTACTATCTGTTATCAGCCACATCAGGAGAGGAGAGGCCGACTGTAGGATAGGGGAATACAATCTATTACTATCTGTTATCAGCCATGTCAGAAGAGGAGAGGCCGACTGTAGGACAGGGGAATACAATCTATTACTATCTGTTATCAGCCATGTCAGGAGAGGAGAGGCCGACTGTAGGACAGGAGAATACAATCTATTACTATCTGTTATCAGCCATGTCAGGAGGAGAGAGGCCGACTGTAGGACAGGGGAATACAATCTATTACTATCTGTTATCAGCCACATCAGGAGAGGAGAGGCCGACTGTAGGATAGGGGAATACAATCTATTACTATCTGTTATCAGCCATGTCAGGAGAGGAGAGGCCGACTGTAGGACAGGGGAATACAATCTATTACTATCTGTTATCAGCCATGTCAGGAGAGGAGAGGCCGACTGTAGGACAGGAGAATACAATCTATTACTATCTGTTATCAGCCATGTCAGGACAGGCCGACTGTAGGACAGGGGAATACAATCTATTACTATCTGTTATCAGCCATGTCAGGAGAGGAGAGGCCGACTGTAGGACAGGGGAATACAATCTATTACTATCTGTTATCAGCCATGTCAGGAGAGGAGAGGCCGACTGTAGGACAGGAGAATACAATCTATTACTATCTGTTATCAGCCATGTCAGGAGAGGAGAGGCCGACTGTAGGACAGGGGAATACAATCTATTACTATCTGTTATCAGCCATGTCAGGAGAGGAGAGGCCGACTGTAGGACAGGGGAATACAATCTATTACTATCTGTTATCAGCCATGTCAGGAGAGGAGAGGCCGACTGTAGGACAGGAGAATACAATCTATTACTATCTGTTATCAGCCATGTCAGGAGAGGCCGACTGTAGGATAGGGGAATACAATCTATTACTATCTGTTATCAGCCATGTCAGGAGGAGAGAGGCCGACTGTAGGATAGGGGAATACAATCTATTACTATCTGTTATCAGCCATGTCAGGAGGAGAGAGGCCGACTGTAGGACAGGAGAATACAATCTATTACTATCTGTTATCAGCCATGTCAGGAGAGGAGAGGCAGACTGTAGGACAGGAGAATACAATCTATTACTATCTGTTATCAGCCATGTCAGGAGAGGAGAGGCCGACTGTAGGACAGGGGAATACAATCTATTACTATCTGTTATCAGCCATGTCAGGAGAGGAGAGGCCGACTGTAGGACAGGGGAATACAATCTATTACGATCTGTTATCAGCCATGTCAGGAGAGGAGAGGCCGACTGTAGGACAGGGGAATACAATCTATTACTATCTGTTATCAGCCATGTCAGGAGAGGAGAGGCCGACTGTAGGACAGGAGAATACAATCTATTACTATCTGTTATCAGCCATGTCAGGAGAGGCCGACTGTAGGATAGGGGAATACAATCTATTACTATCTGTTATCAGCCATGTCAGGAGGAGAGAGGCCGACTGTAGGACAGGGGAATACAATCTATTACTATCTGTTATCAGCCATGTCAGGAGAGGAGAGGCCGACTGTAGGATAGGGGAATACAATCTATTACTATCTGTTATCAGCCATGTCAGGAGAGGAGAGGCCGACTGTAGGACAGGGGAATACAATCTATTACTATCTGTTATCAGCCATGTCAGGAGAGGAGAGGCCGACTGTAGGACAGGAGAATACAATCTATTACTATCTGTTATCAGCCATGTCAGGAGAGGAGAGGCCGACTGTAGGACAGGGGAATACAATCTATTACTATCTGTTATCAGCCATGTCAGGAGAGGCCGACTGTAGGACAGGGGAATACAATCTATTACTATCTGTTATCAGCCATGTCAGGAGAGGAGAGGCCGACTGTAGGACAGGAGAATACAATCTATTACTATCTGTTATCAGCCATGTCAGGAGGAGAGAGGCCGACTGTAGGACAGGGGAATACAATCTATTACTATCTGTTATCAGCCATGTCAGGAGAGGAGAGGCAGACTGTAGGACAGGAGAATACAATCTATTACTATCTGTTATCAGCCATGTCAGGAGAGGCCGACTGTAGGACAGGGGACTACAATCTATTACTATCTGTTATCAGCCATGTCAGGAGAGGAGAGGCCGACTGTAGGACAGGGGAATACAATCTATTACTATCTGTTATCAGCCATGTCAGGAGAGGCCGACTGTAGGACAGGGGAATACAATCTATTACTATCTGTTATCAGCCATGTCAGGAGAGGAGAGGCCGACTGTAGGACAGGAGAATACAATCTATTACTATCTGTTATTAGCCATGTCAGGAGGGGAGAGGCCGACTGTAGGACAGGAGAATACAATCTATTACTATCTGTTATCAGCCATGTCAGGAGAGGAGAGGCCGACTGTAGGACAGGGGAATACAATCTATTACTATCTGTTATCAGCCATGTCAGGAGAGGAGAGGCCGACTGTAGGACAGGAGAATACAATCTATTACTATCTGTTATCAGCCATGTCAGGAGGAGAGAGGCCGACTGTAGGACAGGGGAATACAATCTATTACTATCTGTTATCAGCCATGTCAGGAGAGGCCGACTGTAGGACAGGGGAATACAATCTATTACTATCTGTTATCAGCCATGTCAGGAGAGGAGAGGCCGACTGTAGGACAGGAGAATACAATCTATTACTATCTGTTATTAGCCATGTCAGGAGGGGAGAGGCCGACTGTAGGACAGGAGAATACAATCTATTACTATCTGTTATCAGCCATGTCAGGAGAGGAGAGGCCGACTGTAGGACAGGGGAATACAATCTATTACTATCTGTTATCAGCCATGTCAGGAGAGGAGAGGCCGACTGTAGGACAGGGGAATACAATCTATTACTACCTGTTATCACCATGTCAGGAGAGGAGAGGCCGACTGTAGGACAGGAGAATACAATCTATTACTATCTGTTATCAGCCATGTCAGGAGAGGAGAGGCAGACTGTAGGACAGGAGAATACAATCTATTACTATCTGTTATCAGCCATGTCAGGAGAGGCCGACTGTAGGACAGGGGAATACAATCTATTACTATCTGTTATCAGCCATGTCAGGAGAGGCCGACTGTAGGACAGGGGACTACAATCTATTACTATCTGTTATCAGCCATGTCAGGAGAGGCCGACTGTAGGACAGGGGAATACAATCTATTACTATCTGTTATCAGCCATGTCAGGAGAGGAGAGGCAGACTGTAGGACAGGAGAATACAATCTATTACTATCTGTTATCAGCCATGTCAGGAGAGGCCGACTGTAGGACAGGGGAATACAATCTATTACTATCTGTTATCAGCCATGTCAGGAGAGGCCGACTGTAGGACAGGGGAATACAATCTATTACTATCTGTTATCAGCCATGTCAGGAGAGGCCGACTGTAGGACAGGGGAATACAATCTATTACTATCTGTTATCAGCCATGTCAGGAGAGGAGAGGCCGACTGTAGGACAGGAGAATACAATCTATTACTATCTGTTATTAGCCATGTCAGGAGGGGAGAGGCCGACTGTAGGACAGGAGAATACAATCTATTACTATCTGTTATCAGCCATGTCAGGAGAGGAGAGGCCGACTGTAGGACAGGGGAATACAATCTATTACTACCTGTTATCACCATGTCAGGAGAGGAGAGGCCGACTGTAGGACAGGAGAATACAATCTATTACTATCTGTTATCAGCCATGTCAGGAGAGGCCGACTGTAGGACAGGGGAATACAATCTATTACTATCTGTTATCAGCCATGTCAGGAGAGGAGAGGCCGACTGTAGGACAGGGGAATACAATCTATTACTATCTGTTATCAGCCATGTCAGGAGAGGAGAGGCCGACTGTAGGACAGGAGAATACAATCTATTACTATCTGTTATCAGCCATGTCAGGAGAGGCCGACTGTAGGACAGGAGAATACAATCTATTACTATCTGTTATCAGCCATGTCAGGAGAGGAGAGGCCGACTGTAGGACAGGAGAATACAATCTATTACTATCTGTTATCAGCCATGTCAGGAGAGGAGAGGCCGACTGTAGGACAGGGGAATACAATCTATTACTATCTGTTATCAGCCATGTCAGGAGGTGAGGGGCTGACTGTAACCAAGTGAATGCACTCTATTGTTCCCTGTTATCAGCCATTTCAGATCACAAAGAGGTTGACATTCTTAGACCCCATAGTAGATGGGGTCCTCTAACAAATTACAGGCTAATGATCCTGCATGACTGTAGATGTTATATGCAAGAATCCTTAGATGGGGCAGATTTCCCAGTTTGTACCACAGATACAACCATGTTTATAACTATAAAAGAGATGGTAAAATTACTCACTAGTTATATTCCTAGTTGTAGTTCCAATCGTAGATGATGTTGTGATCCCAGTTGTCGTTCCAGTTGTAGATGATGTTGTGGCCCCAATTGTAGTTGTAGTTGTGGTTCCGATTGTAATGTCAGTAGTAGGTGATGTTGTGGTTCCAGTTGTAGTTTCAGTGGTAGATGATGTTGTGGTCCCAGTTGTAGTTCCATTGCTAGTTGATGTTGTGGTCCCAGTTGTAGTTCCATTGGTAGATGGTGTTGTGGTCCAGGTTGTAGTTCCAGTGGTAGATGATGTTGTGGTCCCAGTTGTAGTTCCATTGGTAGTTGATGTTGTGGTCCCAGTTGTCATTCCATTGGTAGATGGTGTTGTGGTCCAGGTTGTAGTTCCATTGCTAGTTGATGTTGTGGTCCTAGTTGTCGTTCCATTGGTAGATGGTGTTGTGGTCCAGGTTGTAGTTCCATTGGTAGTTGATGTTGTGGTCCCAGTTGTAGTTCCATTGGTAGATAGTGTTGTGATCCAGGTTGTAGTTCCAGTGGTAGATGATGTTGTGGTCCCAGTTGTAGTTCCAATGGTAGATGGTGTTGTGGTCCAGGTTGTAGTTGCAGTGGTAGTTGGTGTTGTGGTCCAGGTTGTAGTTCCAGTGGTAGATGATGTTGTGGTCCAGGTTGTAGTTCCAGTGGTAGATGGTGTTGTGGTCCAGGTTGTAGTTGCAGTGGTAGTTGGTGTTGTGGTCCAAGTTGTAGTTCCAGTGGTAGATGATGTTGTGGCCCCAGTTGTAGTTGTGGTCCTGATTGTAATGTCAGTAGTAGGTGATGTTGTGGTTCCAGTTGTAGTTTCAGTGGTAGATGATGTTTGTTTTGTCATTATTGGATATGTAATTATTGATATTGTAGATGATGCTGTAGTTGAATTTGTCAGTTCTGATGTTGTAGTGGAATCAGGGGTTGGTATTACTGTAGGTGTGGTAATTACTGAGTTTGTAGAATTTGGCATTATTGGCGTCATATTTAGTGATGTTGTAGGATTTATTGTCTGTGTTGTGGAATAAGGTGTTGGTGTTACTGTAGGTTTGGTAATTGCTGACATTGTAGAATTTATTGTCTGCGTTGTGGAATCAGGTGTTGGTATTACTGTAGGTGTGGTCATTGCTGAGGATGTAGAATTTGGCATTATTGTTGTCATATTTAGTGACATTGTAGAATTTATTGTCTGCGTTGTGGAATCAGGTGTTGGTATCATTGTAGTTTTGGTCATTGCTGAGGTTGTAGAATTTGGTAGTATTGATGTCAGTTCTACTGAAGTTGTAGAATTTATTGTCTGTGTTGTGGAATAAGGTGTTGTTATCATTGCATGTTCGGTCATTGCTGAGGTTGTAGTATTTGGTAGTATTGATGTCAGTTCTAGTGAAGTTGTAGAATTTATTGTCTGTGTTGTGGAATCAGGGGTTGGTATAATTGCAGTTGTGATCATTGCTGAGGATGTAGAATTTGGCATTATTGGTGTCATAGCTAGTGACGTTGTAGAATTTATTGTCTGTGTTGTGGAATCAGGTGTTGGTGTTTCTGTGGGTTTGGTCAACACTGAGGTTGTAGAATTTGGTATTATTGTTGTCAGTTCTAGTGACGTTGTGGAATTTATTGTCTGCGTTGTGGAATCAGGTGTTGTTATCATTGTAGTTGTGGTCATTGCTGAGGTTGTAGAATTTGGTATTATTGTTGTCAGTTCTAGTGACGTTGTGGAATTTATTGTCTGCGTTGTGGAATCAGGTGTTGTTATCATTGTAGTTGTGGTCATTGCTGAGGTTGTAGAATTTGGTATTATTGATGTCAGTTCTAGTGATGTTGTAGGATTTATTGTTTGTGTTGTGGAATCAGGTGTTGTTATCATTGTAGGTTTGGTCATTGCTGGGGTTGTAGTATTTGGTAGTATTGATGTCAGTTTTACTGAAGCTGTAGAATTTATTGCCTGCGTTGTGGAATAAGGTGTTGGTGTTACTGTAGGTTTGGTAATTGCTGACATTGTAGAATTTATTGCCTGCGTTGTGGAAACAGGTGTTTGTATCACTGTAGTTATGGTCATTGCTGAGGTTGTAGTATTTGGTAGTATTGATGTCAGTTCTAGTGAAGTTGTAGAATTTATTGTCTGCATAGTGGAATGAGGTGTTGGTATCATTGTAGTTGTGATCATTGCTGAGGTTGTAGTATTTGGCATTATTGGTGTCATAGCTAGTGACATTGTAGAATTTATTGCCTGCGTTGTGGAATCAGGTTTTGGTATCATTGTAGGTTTGGTCATTGCTGGGGTTGTAGTATTTGGCATTATTGATGTCAGTTCTAGTGACGTTGTAGAATTTATTGTCTGCGTTGTGGAATCAGGTGTTGTTATCATTGTAGTTGTGGGCATTGCTGAGGTTGTAGAATTTGGTGTTATTGTTGTCAGTTCTAGTGACGTTGTAGAATTTATTGTCTGCTTTGTGAAATGATGTGTTGGTATCATTGTAGTTGTGGTCATTGCTGAGGTTGTAGAATTTGGTGTTATTGTTGTCAGTTCTAGTGAAGACATAGATTTACTTGATGAAGTGTCAGTTGTTTGTTCTGTATTTCCAGTTGTAGACTTTGTCGTAGTCTCAGATATTGATGATGTAGGTTGTCTAGATACCGTTGTAACAGCCGGTTCAGTTGTTGAACATTCAGTTGTTTGTGCTGTTGTTATATTAGCTCTTGCTGTTGTAAATGTAGTAATATTTCTTTGCTCCTGTTCAGTAGATATTGTAGATTCAGTTGTTGAAGATGTTGTAGACTCAGAGGTTAGTGTCACAGGTGCGGGTGTAGATGCTGCTGTTTGGGGTGATGTTGTAAATTTGCTTGTTGGTAGTGAAGACTGGTAACTTGATGTAGCTGTAGTTATCTGGGTTGATGCTGCGAGATCTAAAATTGAGATACAAATCTGTTTATTGGATGTAGGTTGTGCGGTTGGCATTGTAGACGGTTCAGGTGAGGTGGTTGTAGGTTGTTGTGTTGATGTTTTAGGCTTAGGGGTTGGTGTATTGGGTGAAGTTGTTGATGATGGTGTTGATTCAGTTGTTGTGGTGGATTCGGTTGCTGGTGTCAGATTTGCATCTTCTGCAGTTTTGGAAAGATGAGTTGTAGATATGAATGTTGTAGGCACATTGGTTGTGGACTTCAGTGTTGCTGCCTCAGTTGTTGTAGTAGGTTTGGCTGTTGGTGTCACAGATGCATTTGATGGTTGAATTGTCACAATTGGTATTGGTTCAGCTGATGTTGTATATCCAGTGTCTGATGTTGTATTTCCAGTTGTTACTGTTGATGACTCAAATGTTGAAACTGAAGAAATAGCTGGAAATATAAAACAAAATAATATTTTATAACCAATGTGATAAACTTATAAAAATCACCAAAATACACAAGAATCACTAATCCAGATAGAGAGGATGTAGATAGTTACAGTGTTGGCCAAAAGTATTGGCCCCCCTGCAATTCTGTCAGATAATACCCATGTTCTTCCAGATAATGATTGCAGTCACAAATTCTTTGGTATTTTCTTCATTTAATTTGTCTTCAATGGAAAACCACAAAAAGAATTGTCAAAAAGCCAAATTGGATATAATTCCACAGCAAACATAAAAAAGGGGGTGGACAAAAGTATTGGCACTGTTTCATAATCATGTGATGCTTCTCTAATATGTGTAATTAACAGCACCTGTTACTTACCTGAGGCACCTAACAGGTGGTGGCAATAACTAAATCACACTGGCAGCCAGTTGAAATGGATTAAAGTTGACTCCACCTCTGTCCTGTGTCCTTGTGTGACCACATTGAGCATGGAGAAAAGAAAGAAGACCAAAGAACTGTCTGAGGACTTGAGAAGCAAAATTGTGAGGAAGCCTGAGCAATCTCAAGGCTACAAGTCCATCTCCAAAGCCCTGAATGTTCCTGTGTCTACTGTGCGCAGTGTCAGTAAGAAGTGTAAAGCCCATGGCCCTGTGGCTAACCTCCCGAGATGTGGACGAAGAAGAAACATTGACCAGAGATTTCACCGCAAGATTGTGCGGATGGCGGATAAAGAACCTCGACTAACATCCAAACAAGTCCAAGCTGCCCTGCAGTGCGAGGGGGCAACAGTGTCACCCCGTACTATCCAGCGTCAGCGTCTGAATGAGAAGGGACTGTATGGTAGGAGACCCAGGAAGACCCCACTTCTTACCCACAGACATAAGCCAGGCTGGAGTTTGCCAAAACTTACCTGAGAAAGCCAAAACCGTTCTGGAAGAATGTTCTCTGGTCAGAGGAGACAAAAGTAGGAGAAGGCCTCAACATAGAGATTACAGGGAAAAAGAGAAGACGACGCCCCCTACAGTCAGACATGGCGGAGGGCCCTGATGGTTTGGGGTTGCTTTGCTGCCTCTGGCACTGGACTGCTTGACCGTGTGCATGGCATTATGAAGTCTGAAGACGACCAACACATTGTGCAGCATCATGTAGGGCCCAGTGTGAGAAAGCGGGGTCTCCCTCAGAGGTCAGGGCTCTTCCAGCAGGACAAGGACCCAAAACACACTTCAGGTCAGCACTAGAAAATGGTGGTGAGAGAAAGCCCTGGAGACTTGTAAAGTGGCAGCAATGAGTCCAGCCCTGAATCCCATAGAACACCTGTGGGGGAGGGGGAGAGATCTCTTGGGGGCAGTTTGGAGAAGGCCCCCTTCACATCTCAGGGGGGACCGCGAGCAGTTTGCCAAAGAAGAAGGGTCTAAGATTCCAGCAGAGCCTTGTAAGAAACTCATTGCTGGTTAGCGGAAGCGGTTGTGCGCAGTTATTGTGTCTAAAGGTTGTGCTACCAAGTATTAGGCTGAGGGCGCCAATACTTCTGTCCGCACCAGGTTTGGAGTTTTGTGTAAAATGATCAATGATGGGACTTTTTTTTCATTCTCTTCTATGTTTTCTGAGTATTATCTGACAGAATTGCAGGGGTGCCAATACTTTTGGCCAGCATTGTATGTGGCTACAGTCCGCAGGTCTATATAACAGGGCAGATGGGCTCTCACAATATGATCAAACAGGAAGCTAAGAACCTCAAACTTATACACTGTGAATAGTGACTTACTCGGTGACTCTGCGCTTCTTTGCATATGTCTTAGCGCCCTCTAGAGAACGCTGCTGTATATTTTGTGTTTGTATTGCAGGTAGAGCAGCAGTGACCTGTATACACTTCACGTGACAGAAATCAGTTATCGGCCTGACATTTCTAGGTGTTTTCTGAAGTTCTGCTGATACTTTCTATTTTCTGCTGCTTGTGAGGGTTTATTACATTGTATCCAGCACAGACAGGACTTCAATGGCCCCGATTCCCACCCCAGATGGGCCACTGTCCCTCTAAAGCCCCTTCTGTTTACAAATATATCTATGATCTTTATGTCCAGGGCCATCTTCATTCTGGTGGCTTCGGTCCATGAGACATAGACCATATGTGGTCCGTATTTCCCAGTCTGAGCCAAGCCCAAGCATCATAATCATCCTAGGAATCTCTGCTTCCCCAAAAGTCTGAAAAGCTGTGACCCTTCCAGAGTCATGTGTCTCTATTGAGGAGCCATTACTGTGACCTGCCGGTATCACGGGCCTTGAATGGTTTTGTTCCCCTCATTCATTGCTTCATCTCTTGAAAAACTCAACCATCATGGTGATCAAAGACCAGGAGAGCAAAAGGTAAACCACACACCTCTAAAGCAAAAGGTATAGACAGAAATCCACCTGCCCATCCACACGTCACCACATCCCACCCCATGGAGGTTAGTTTGCTGGTGGACGCCCCTCGATCCACAAAACAAACACTAATACACCAAAACTATCTGGTCTAATCCAAAATCAGCACAAGAGGTCGTCTTCTCCTGAAGTAGGGAGTCCAGGATTGGAAGACGGTTCTTCACACAAGGAATCCCAGAAATATTCAGGAACTGAAACATCCCAAAAGAGGTCATCTCCCCCTTATATAGGAAGCCCAGGATTGGAATAGGGCGGTGCGCACAAGACATCCCAGAAATACTGAGGAACTAAAACAATCCAGAGGTGGTCCAAGCTTAGAAACAATGTCTGACAGAACAGCGCCATCAATGTCTAAGACCCCTTCTGTCTAATTTGGGACAACCCCTTTAAGACACATACTGGTCCTTATTTTGTCGTGGAAATTTGAGGAGCGACCGACTTCTCCAGAACCTATTGCTATCTAACAGGAAGGGTCAGACAAGGCCACCAGAATGCCTAGGGCTTAGGCTTACTAATGGTCCACAAAGGTCCAGCAGAAGACAACCCATCAGGAGGTTCATTGGATTGTGTAATATCAAGGATTACAACACAATATAATATCTATAATATACAATAATATACTATACTATAGGTGGACCTGCCCTGTAATGGAGGAGCCCTCACAATCATCTGCTCTGGTGGCTTCTATGGACCTCAGCCTGACGTTCCTCATATCTTACAGTACTAGGAGATCTTTAAGGGAAAGTCTAGATACGAGTTACATCTTAAGATATTAAAAGATCCAGAAACTTACCATGACAAATCATCATCCATAATAGAGCAGTGGCGTGTCCTGGTGCCATGGTGCTCGGAGGTCGCCCCTATGTCTGGCGCTGTGGCCGCTCCTCAGGGACTTCGGCTGCTCATTGTCTGATACTGAGATCTTTACGAGTGACTCGGGGAGTGGAGGAAAGTGTCAGCTCTGATGTGCGACTACGAAACCGGCCTCACTGACAAAAACAGGATTAATCGCAACATCGCCCCTGAGGAGGAAGTGAAGAGAAGCAAATACTGTAACCTGTTGTATCAACTTCCCCATACCTGAGAGAGGGAAACGCCGAAACATGGAGGATTGTATATAGAGGGGCGACTGTAAATAGAGGGGCGACTGTGTATAGAGGGGCGACTGTATATAGAGGGGCGACTGTAAATAGAGGGGCGACTGTATATAGAGGGGTGACTGTATATAGAGGGGCGACTGTAAATAGAGGGGCGACTGTGTATAGAGGGGCGACTGTATATAGAGGGGCGACTGTGTATAGAGGGGCGACTGTAAATAGAGGGGCGACTGTATAGAGGGGCGACTGTATCTAGAGGGGTGACTGTGTATAGAGGGGCGACTGTATCTAGAGGGGTGACTGTGTATAGAGGGGTGACTGTGTATAGAGGGGCGACTGTATCTAGAGGGGTGACTGTGTATAGAGGGGTGACTGTATATAGAGGGGCGACTGTGTATAGAGGGGCGACTGTGTATAGAGGGGCGACTGTGTATAGAGGGGCGACTGTGTATAGAGGGGCGACTGTATATAGAGGGGCGACTGTAAATAGAGGGGCGACTGTGTATAGAGGGGCGACTGTGTATAGAGGGGTGACTGTATATAGAGGGGCGACTGTGTATAGAGGGGCGACTGTGTATAGAGGGGCGACTGTGTATAGAGGGGCGACTGTGTATAGAGGGGCGACTGTATCTAGAGGGGCGACTGTATATAGAGGGGCGACTGTGTATAGAGGGGCGACTGTGTATAGAGGGGCGACTGTGTATAGAGGGGCGACTGTGTATAGAGGGGCGACTGTATCTAGAGGGGCGACTGTGTATAGAGGGGTGACTGTATATAGAGGGGCGACTGTGTATAGAGGGGCGACTGTGTATAGAGGGGCGACTGTGTATAGAGGGGCGACTGTGTATAGAGGGGCGACTGTGTATAGAGGGGCGACTGTATCTAGAGGGGCGACTGTGTATAGAGGGGCGACTGTGTATAGAGGGGCGACTGTGTATAGAGGGGCGACTGTGTATAGAGGGGCGACTGTATCTAGAGGGGCGACTGTGTATAGAGGGGCGACTGTGTATAGAGGGGCGACTGTGTATAGAGGGGCGACTGTGTATAGAGGGGCGACTGTATCTAGAGGGGCGACTGTGTATAGAGGGGTGACTGTATATAGAGGGGCGACTGTGTATAGAGGGGCGACTGTGTATAGAGGGGCGACTGTGTATAGAGGGGCGACTGTGTATAGAGGGGCGACTGTGTATAGAGGGGCGACTGTATCTAGAGGGGCGACTGTGTATAGAGGGGCGACTGTGTATAGAGGGGCGACTGTGTATAGAGGGGCGACTGTGTATAGAGGGGCGACTGTATCTAGAGGGGCGACTGTATATAGAGGGGCGACTGTGTATAGAGGGGCGACTGTGTATAGAGGGGCGACTGTGTATAGAGGGGCGACTGTGTATAGAGGGGCGACTGTATCTAGAGGGGCGACTGTGTATAGAGGGGTGACTGTATATAGAGGGGCGACTGTGTATAGAGGGGCGACTGTGTATAGAGGGGCGACTGTATCTAGAGGGGCGACTGTGTATAGAGGGGTGACTGTATATAGAGGGGCGACTGTGTATAGAGGGGCGACTGTGTATAGAGGGGCGACTGTGTATAGAGGGGCGACTGTATATAGTGGGGCGACTGTATATAGAGGGGCGACTGTAAATAGAGGGGCGACTGTCTATGGAGGGGCGACTGTCTATAGAGGGGCGACTGTGTATAGAGGGGCGACTGTGTATAGAGGGGCGACTGTATATAGAGGGGCGACTGTGTATAGAGGGGCGACTGTATATAGTGGGGCGACTGTATATAGAGGGGCGACTGTGTATAGAGGGGCGACTGTGTATAGAGGGGCGACTGTGTATAGAGGGGCGACTGTATATAGAGGGGCGACTGTGTATAGAGGGGCGACTGTATATAGTGGGGCGACTGTGTATAGAGGGGCGACTGTGTATAGAGGGGCGACTGTATATAGATTGGCGACTGTGTATAGAGGGGCGACTGTGTATAGAGGGGCGACTGTATATAGAGGGGCGACTGTGTATAGAGGGGCGACTGTATATAGATTGGCGACTGTGTATAGAGGGGCGACTGTGTATAGAGGGGCGACTGTATATAGAGGGGCGACTGTGTATAGAGGGGCGACTGTATATAGTGGGGCGACTGTGTATAGAGGGGCGACTGTATATAGTGGGGCGACTGTGTATAGAGGGGCGACTGTATATAGAGGGGCGACTGTGTATAGAGGGGCGACTGTATATAGAGGGGCGACTGTGTATAGAGGGGCGACTGTATATAGAGGGGCGACTGTGTATAGAGGGGCGACTGTATATAGAGGGGCGACTGTGTATAGAGGGGCGACTGTATATAGTGGGGCGACTGTGTATAGAGGGGCGACTGTATATAGAGGGGCGACTGTATACAGAGGGGCGACTGTATATAGAGGGGCGACTGTATATAGAGGGGCGACTGTCTATAGAGGGACGACTGTATATAGAGGGGCGACTGTATACAGAGGGGCGACTGTATATAGAGGGGCGACTGTATATAGAGAGGCGACTGTATATAGAGGGGTGACAGAACTATACAGGCTCAGGAATACAGGGGGCACAATGAGGAACAATCCACAGAGCAGGGGAAAAGTAAGTGAACCCTTGTGTGAATGACATCAGCCATTGTCGGCATCTGTTACAAAACGTTAACAACAAACGGTCGCAGATCGGACATAAATCCGTGAAAAATCTCATTGTCCGTTTTCACCAAATCCGTCCCGTGTCCATTATTCAGACTCTGGCAGTTTAACTCCTTAGATCAGAGAATGTGGGTGGTCAATAAGCGAGAGCGCCCCCTGCCTGCATTGAGCTGACGGGGTCCCGATGGGTCACCATGTCAGCCATGAGGCCGACTGACCACTGTCTGCCCCTATTACACACAGGACACCCCATGTACAATGTACTGCAATACGGAGAATCAGCAGCAGATAGTTCAGGAGATGGAGAATCCCAGGATCAGATCCCCTGCCGGACACTAAGAAACAAAAACCGTGAAAAAAGATTCAAAATGTAAAAAAAAAAAAATAATAATAAAAGGAAAATACATAAATGTAAAGAAAAATACTCAGAGATCGGAGGGATTGGCGCGGTGTCTGCACTGTCTGAAAATAATGTCATTTAGGCAGCATTCACACTGAGTAACGCTGGCGTTTTTTGTGCTTATTTTTGCACATAGCGCCACGTTAGTACCGTGTTAACGCCGCGTATACGCTGGTCAACGCCACTGCAAAATAGCGCGGCGCAAACACGGCGTATACGCGGCGTTAACACGGCACTAACGTGGCGCTATGTGCAAAAATAAGCACAAAAAACGCCAGCGTTACTCAGTGTGAATGCTGCCTTATTCTGTACCGTAAAGTGATATTTGCCGAGGACGCAGTGTCCTGGGGGTATCTCTGTAAGGGTTAATAGGTCAGGGGTGACATCCAGGCGCGCTCCATGGCCGGCCGTGCACTCAGCGCTGCCGCTATTACCAGAACCGGTTCTGCAGGATGAGTCTCATCGCTCACTTCACCTTTCCTCGCTGATATCTTTGTTGTCGCCATTACCGGGGCCGCTGTACGGATCCGGGCGCGGCCGTCACATGTCTGGAATATTTGTCTCCATGGTAAACGTCACTATGGAATGTAACAAAGGCGACAATTCTGTTACCTAAGAACAAATAAGGAGGCAGAAAGAGAACTCACAGCAGCACAGAGTATTTAAGGAGAGGAGTGTGCTGATCCTATAGGAGGTCACAGGGTGAGGGTTACATAGTGGGAGGAGCAGGGTCACAGCAGTACAGAGTATTTCAGGAGAGGAGGTCACAGGGTGAGGGTTACATAGTGGAGGGGCAGGGTCACAGCAGCACAGAGTATTTCAGGAGAGGAGTGTGCTGATCTTATAGGAGAGGTTACAGGGTGAGGGTCACATAGTGGGAGGAGCAGGGTCCCCAGCAGCACAGAGTATTTCAGGAGAGGAGTGTGCTGATCCTATAGGAGGTCACAGGGTGAGGGTCACATAGTGGGAGGAGCAGGGTCACAGCAGTACAGAGTATTTCAGGAGAGGAGGTCACAAGGTGAGGGTTACATAGTAGAGGAGCAGGGTCCCCAGCAGCACAGAGTATTTCAGGAGAGGAGTGTGCTGATCCTATAGGAGGTCACAGGGTGAGGGTTACATAGTGGGAGGAGCAGGGTCACAGCAGTACAGAGTATTTCAGGAGAGGAGGTCACAGGGTGAGGGTTACATAGTAGAGGAGCAGGGTCACAGCAGCACAGAGTATTTCAGGAGAGGAGTGTGCTGATCTTATAGAAGGTCACAGGGTGAGGGTTACATAGTGGGAGGAGCAGGGTCACAGCAGTACAGAGTATTTCAGGAGAGGAGGTCACAGGGTGAGGGTTACATAGTGGAGGGGCAGGGTCACAGCAGCACAGAGTATTTCAGGAGAGCAGTGTGCTGATCTTATAGAAGGTCACAGGGTGAGGGTCACATAGTTGGGGGGGAGGGGGAGTCATTGCTGTATTATGTTCTTCTTACGACATTCTCAGTGGCGAATGAATAACTTTATTCTCTGGGTCAGTAAAATACAACAATGATGGTAGTGATAGATTTATTATATATTTTATTTTCTGCCTTCGTAGTTTTGTACAACAATAAAAAAAATACGAAAATGTTTTGTTATTTGAAATCTCATTTCATTCTTATTTCTCAGAGATGTCGGGGTTTGGTTTTCGCTTTATTTTGATTGGGGTTCCATAACAGCAAAATTGGATGTAGTTATTTGTCACATAATATAGAAGGTTTCAATTCTAAAAAAAGAAAAAAAAATTACATTTTTGTTTCTGTATATATTTATTTTTAAAAAATAGATTTTTTTTTTCCCCCAAAGAAAATCAGTCAGTGAATGTTAAAAAAGATTAAATACAGCCCCTCCCCCACAAGAAAATGAAAGACTTTTTTCATTACAATATTTAAAAAAAAAACAACATAAAAATGTGTCTGATATGTGACACCGCCGCGATGATAAGAGACCTCAGAAATAATATATTTAATATTACAGCCGCATCGCATATCACATGAAAAGGAAAAAAAAAATCGAAAAACAATTCTGTAAAAAATGTAATCATATTAAAATCAAGAAACAAATAAAATGTGATCTAAAGTGGAGGGAAAAAATAACAACATGTCCCACAAAAAAGAAGCCCCGTAAAATGATGTCAATGGAAAGAAATGAGAAGTTGTGGTGCTTGGAAAGTGCAGAAAAGAAATTGTTATTCAGCAAGCTAGTACTAAAAAGATATATATATATATATATATACATAGTATCACCTTAACTGTCTGCAGCGATGACGTCACCCGAGAGGACCCCGATCCGTCAGGCCGCACTCCGCCTGTAACCGGGGCCAAGGTATCAGCGTAACCCTCATGTATCAGCCCCAGGTACAGGAGGAATCAGACAAAGTCAGAAACTGCTAAGAAGCCCCCACAGGTCTAGTATGTGAAATAGGGGCAGAAAGAAGGTAAAATAATAACAAACAAACTAAGTACAAACCACACCCACATGACAGGTCCTGGCCCCTCCCCGGTGACACTATATGACACTCACTGTATAAGAGAGGGGGAGCTATTCCAGGCCGCGGCCCTACGTTACAGGAACGCTGCGGCTTTTGTTGCACATTTTGCTGCGTCTTTTTGAACCAAAGTCAGGAGAGGATCGGGCAGAAGGGAAACGTCCAAGAACGGCCCAGGTAGTTTCCTTGTCCTTTAACCCCTTCCCGCCAATGGCATTTTTTGATTTAGTTTTTGACTCTCAGAGCCATGTGAGGTCTTAGTGTTTGCGGGACAAGTTGTTCTTCCTGATGGCGCCATTACTTATTCTGTACAATGTGCCGGGAAACGGGAAAACATTCAGAATGGGGGAGAAAAACTGCATTTGTGCGACTTTCTTACGGTTTTATGGCGTTCACTGTGCAGCCACAATGACCCGTCCCCTGTATTCTGTGTTTCGGTGCGATTCCCGGGATAACAAATTTCTAGGGTTTTATTTACATTTTAACCCCTTAATAAAAATCCAAAACTGTGCCAATTTTTTTTTCTCTAAAAGTCGCCATATTCTGACACCTGTAACTTTTTTATACTCGCGTGTATGGGAATGCAGAGGGCGGCTGTTTTTGCGGGGCCGGGTGTACTTTTTAGTTCCACCATTTTGGGGAATTGCTTTTGCTTTGATCATTTTTTATTCTAATTTTTATCAGACAAAACAGTGAAAAAATGTCGGTTTGGCACTTTTGATTTTTTTCCCCGCTACGGCGTTTATCGAACAGAAAAAATATTTGTATAGATTAGTAGAGCAGGCGATTTTGGACACAGCAATGCCTAATGTGTAGGGGTGTCACAGTATTTAACTACTTTTATATGTGTTCTAGGGAAAGGGGGGATTAGAATTTTTAATGCTTTTTACTTATTTTTTTATATTTTTTCACTTTTTTTTTTGTATAATTTTTTTTTTTTTTGCATTTATTAGAACCCCTAGGTCAGTGATGGCGAACTTATGGCACGTGTGCAGTCACCCTGATCACTCACTAACAGGGAATCCGGTGCAGATCCACTGTGGACCTTTCCAGCTGTGTGGGAGGGGGCTACTGTGGACCACGCCTCGGTCAGCTTTGACTGAGGTGCCAGAGGGGTTAATGCCCACGATCGGTGCAAGCACTGGTCATGGGCATAAGCACTGGGTGTCTGCTGTATAAAACAGCAGACACCCAGCAGCTATGGCGGCTGCCCAACTCCTGAGCGGCCGCCATCTTTAATAACTCGGCATCCGCTGTACAGGGGTTAAAGCCACTCCTGATTTTGGTTCAAAAAGCTGCAGAAAATTCTGCAACAAAAAAAGCAACGAGGAACCTCAGCTTTAAAATGTTTTTTAGGCTGAAGCCCCACGTTGCGGGAGCGCAGCTTTTTTGTTGCAGTTTTTGGATGTAACCTCTGGAGTGGATTGAGCAGAAGGTAGAAGTAGAAGAAGTTACTTTATATTTCCCCTTCCTTTTGTAGTCACTCCCAGGTTTGGCTCAAAGAAACGCAGCAAAATCTACAAGAAAAGAAGCTGCGTTTCGGCAACAAACAATGTAATAGAATTGTAGAACAATGTAAGTGTTGTCAGGACGGCCTATAACTGTAGAACAATGTAAGTGTTGTCAGGACGGCCTATAACTGTAGAACAATGTAAGTGTTGTCAGGACGGCCTATAACTGTAGAACAATGTAAGTGTTGTCAGGTTTTCGCTCCTTTTTTCCTTATATTTTCCTTTATTTATATAAAAAGAAAAAAAACATAGAAAAATAAAACCGTAATAGTCACCGAAAAAAAGACACAAAATGACTTGTGAATGAAACAACAATATAAATGTGTCCAGTCCTGCACCAGGGCAATGACCCGGCACTGAAGAGGTTAATGCCAGTCTTCTGAAGTCCAGGACTGGTCTAGGAAATAAGCGTGCAGGTTTTCCAGGACGGTGCGGCACGGCACGATGACGGTATTGTGAGCCCCGGACAAAGTCACCTCTGCCGGATCTATAGCCGGAATATTCTGAGCGAGCAGGAGACAGGTCTGTGGGAGAAAGAATCAATCCTATAACAATCCTATAACATCCCATAATGTGTCGTTACTGTATGGCGGCACGTACTATGCGCCCTAGCTGTAGGCTTATGTCAGAGTAATACCGCCCCCTACTGCTCACAACAATTACTGCTACAGTTTAGCCTGCACTGACCTCGCGAATCTCAAGAAAACTTCCTAATAAACAGGGGCCTGTCTACACAGGAAAGAACCAGCGCAGAATAAACCATGTGCAAAACTTGTACAATGTCACTGACCGGAAATATAGAGAGGAACAGAAGAGACACCGGAGGGGGGGGGGGGGGGGTCAGATCTCATCCTGCACCCGGTTACTTCACATATAGAAAATCTCTAAGGCCAACCTCAAACTATTCCAATGGTAGCAGAGTCCTCGTACAGCGGCTTGCACAAGTCCTCACACCTCGTGAACTTTTTCACATTTTGTGACCTTAAAACCAAAAACTTGTATTTTATTGAGATTTTCAGTCACGACAACAAGTATCAGATAATTGTGAAGAGGAAGGAAAATGAGAGAAGGTTATCACATTGTAATCCAATAAACACCTGACACGTGTGACCTGCAAAAGTCTCCGATACCCCCTAAATACAATCCAGTGCTCACTATTGTAACTTAATGAGTTAATGGAGTCCGGCTGTGTATAATGTGGTCTCAGTATATATATATATATATATATATATATATATATATATATATATATATATATATATATATATATATATATATATATATATACACACCTGTTCTGTGAAGGCCTCAGTGGTTTGTTAGAGAACACCAGTGAACAAACAGCATCATGAAGACCAAGGAACCAGACAGGTCAGAGATAAAGTTGTGGAGAAGTGTAAAGCAGGGTGAAGTTATAAGAACATCTCCCAAGGAGCTCTGTACAATCCATCATCCAAACATGGAGAGAGTATTCTACAACTGCAAACCTACAAGACATGGCCGTCCACCTAAACTAACAGATCACCGACAAGGAGACGCTGGTCAGAGAAGCCACCAAGAGGCCCAAGGTCAGTGCGGAGGAGCCGCAGAAATCCTCAGGTCCAGGAGAATCTGTCCACAGGACACCTAGAGGTCACTGCGCACCCCACAAATCTGACCAACTATATGGGAGAGCGGCAAGAAGGAAATCATTGTGACATAAGAAGGGGCGTCTGCAGGTTATGCCACAAGACATATAGGGGGACCCCGCAAGCATGTGGGAGAAGGTGAGAGGAGACCAAAGGGGGACGGCCTAAATGTAAAGTGCTATGTGTGGTGGAAAAGTAACCCCATCTTCCCCCCACTGTCACACATGGTGGGGGCAGCAGGGACAGGGGAGCCGCTCAGAGGTGATGGGAAGATGGAGCGAAATACAGGAACCGAAACCTCCGGCCTGAGCCCCAGTGATTGGTTTAGATCCCAGAATATTTCGGGGTTAGAATGGCCCAAAGTCCAGACCTAAATCCCTCTGAAGTTACTGATCACAGACGCTCCATCCAATCTGACTGCAAAGAAGGGGCCGAAATCTCATCTCTAGAGGTGCAAAGACTGAGCCCAAAAGACTTGTAGCTGGAAATGTACCCAAAGGCGGCTCCACAAAGTATTGCTATAGGGGGCTGAAGACTTTTGCACACGTGTCAGATTGGTTTATAATGTTGATAACCTTCTATCACTTTCCATCCAATTCACAATTATCTGATACTTTGTGTTGTTATCACTGAAAGACTCAAGAAAATACATTTAACTTTGTGGTTGTGATAAAGGTCAAGGGGTGTAAAGACTTCTGCCCTGTATAATATAAGAGTTTATCATTACTACAATTACCTCTTGTAAAAGTTGGCGCACTGCATTAACGAAATTTGTGGTGGGCGACGTCTCCAGTTTTACCCTAAAGATCAATCTGCCTGCACAAAAAGAAATGAATATTATATCAGAGAATGACAAATAACCATGAGATAGGTCAAAATCTCCAAATGAAAAAGAGAGAAGTTACTGCCTCCTATACACAAGAATATAACTGCAATAATACTACTCCTATGTACAAGAATATAACTACTATAATACTGCTCCTATGTACAAGAATATAACTACTATAATACTACTCCTATGTACAAGAATATAACTACTATAATACTACTCCTATGTACAAGAATATAACTACTATAATACTACTCCTATGTACAAGAATATAACTACTATAATACTACTCCTATGTACAAGAATATAACTACTATAATACTACTCCTATGTACAAGAATATAACTACTATAATACTGCTCCTATGTACAAGAATATAACTACTATAATACTGCTCCTATGTACAAGAATATAACTACTATAATACTACTCCTATACACAAGAATATAACTACTATAATACTACTCCTATGTATAAGAATATAACTACTATAATACTGCTCCTATGTACAAGAATATAACTACTATAATACTACTCCTATGTACAAGAATATAACTACTATAATACTACTCCTATGTACAAGAATATAACTGCTATAATACTACTCCTATGTACAAGAATATAACTACTATAATACTACCTCCTATGTACAAGAATATAACTACTATAATACTACTCCTATGTACAAGAATATAACTACTATAATACTGCTCCTATGTACAAGAATATAACTACTATAATACTACCTCCTATGTACAAGAATATAACTGCTATAATACTGCTCCTATGTACAAGAATATAACTACTATAATACTACCTCCTATGTACAAGAATATAACTACTATAATACTACTCCTATGTACAAGAATATAACTACTATAATACTGCTCCTATGTACAAGAATATAACTACTATAATACTACTCCTATGTACAAGAATATAACTACTATAATACTACTCCTATGTACAAGAATATAACTACTATAATACTACCTCCTATGTACAAGAATATAACTACTATAATACTACTCCTATACACGAGAATATAACTGCAATAATACTACTCCTATGTACAAGAATATAACTGCAATAATACTACTCCTATGTACAAGAATATAACTACTATAATACTGCTCCTATGTACAAGAATATAACTGCAATAATACTACTCCTATGTACAAGAATATATCTACTATAATACTACCTCCTATGTACAAGAATATAACTACTATAATACTGCTCCTATGTACAAGAATATAACTACTATAATACTGCTCCTATGTACAAGAATATAACTGCAATAATACTACTCCTATGTACAAGAATATATCTACTATAATACTACCTCCTATGTACAAGAATATAACTGCAATAATACTACTCCTATGTACAAGAATATAACTACTATAATACTGCTCCTATGTACAAGAATATAACTACTATAATACTGCTCCTATGTACAAGAATATAACTTCTATAATACTGCTCCTATGTACAAGAATATAACTACTATAATACTGCTCCTATGTACAAGAATATAACTACTATAATACTACTCCTATGTACAAGAATATAACTACTATAATACTACCTCCTATGTACAAGAATATAACTACTATAATACTACCTCCTATGTACAAGAATATAACTACTATAATACTACCTCCTATGTACAAGAATATAACTACTATAATACTGCTCCTATGTACAAGAATATAACTACTATAATACTACCTCCTATGTACAAGAATATAACTACTATAATACTACTCCTATGTACAGGAATATAACTACTATAATACTGCTCCTATGTACAAGAATATAACTACTATAATACTACCTCCTATGTACAAGAATATAACTACTATAATACTACCTCCTATGTACAAGAATATAACTACTATAATACTGCTCCTATGTACAAGAATATAACTACTATAATACTACCTCCTATGTACAAGAATATAACTACTATAATACTACTCCTATGTACAGGAATATAACTACTATAATACTGCTCCTATGTACAAGAATATAACTACTATAATACTACCTCCTATGTACAAGAATATAACTACTATAATACTGCTCCTATGTACAAGAATATAACTACTATAATACTACTCCTATGTACAAGAATATAACTACTATAATACTACCTCCTATGTACAAGAATATAACTACTATAATACTACTCCTATGTACAAGAATATAACTACTATAATACTACTCCTATGTACAAGAATATAACTACTATAATACTACCTCCTATGTACAAGAATATAACTACTATATTACTACTCCTATATACAAGAATATAACTACTATAATACTACCTTCTATGTACAAGAATATAACTACTATATTACTACTCCTATATACAAGAATATAACTACTATAATACTACTCCTATGTACAAGAATATAACTACTATAATACTGCTCCTATGTACAAGAATATAACTACTATAATACTACTCCTATGTACAAGAATATAACTACTATAATACTGCTCCTATGTACAAGAATATAACTACTATAATACTACTCCTATGTACAAGAATATAACTACTATAATACTACTCATAAGTACAAGAATATAACTACTATAATACTACTCCTATGTACAAGAATATAACTACTATAATACTACTCCTATGTACAAGAATATAACTACTATAATACTACCTCCTATGTACAAGAATATAACTACTATAATACTACTCCTATGTACAAGAATATAACTACTATAATACTACTCATAAGTACAAGAATATAACTACTATAATACTGCTCCTATGTACAAGAATATAACTACTATAATACTACTCCTATGTACAAGAATATAACTACTATAATACTGCCCCCTATGTACAAGAATATAACTACCATAATACTGCCCCCTATGTACAAGAATATAACTACTATAATACTACTCCTATGTACAAGAATATAACTACTATAATACTACCTCCTATGTACAAGAATATAACTACTATAATACTGCTCCTATGTACAAGAATATAACTACTATAATACTACCTCCTATGTACAAGAATATAACTACTATAATACTACTCCTATGTACAAGAATATAACTACTATAATACTGCTCCTATGTACAAGAATATAACTACTATAATATTACTGCTATGTACAAGAATATAACTACTATAATACTACCTCCTATGTACAAGAATATAACTACTATAATACTGCCCCCTATGTACAAGAATATAACTACTATAATACTGCCCCCTATGTACAAGAATATAACTACTATAATACTACTCCTATGTACAAGAATATAACTACTATAATACTACCTCCTATGTACAAGAATATAACTACTATAATACTACTCCTATGTACAAGAATATAACTACTATAATACTGCTCCTATGTACAAGAATATAACTACTATAATACTACTGCTATGTACAAGAATATAACTACTATAATACTACCTCCTATGTACAAGAATATAACTACTATAATACTGCTCCTATGTACAAGAATATAACTACTATAATACTGCTCCTATGTACAAGAATATAACTACTATAATACTACTCCTATGTACAAGAATATAACTACTATAATACTGCCCCCTATGTACAAGAATATAACTACTATAATACTACTCCTATGTACAAGAATATAACTACTATAATACTACTCCTATGTACAAGAATATATCTACTATAATACTACTCCTATGTACAAGAATATAACTACTATAATACTGCTCCTATGTACAAGAATATAACTACTATAATACTACCTCCTATGTACAAGAATATAACTACTATAATACTACTCCTATGTACAAGAATATAACTACTATAATACTACCTGCTATGTACAAGAATATAACTACTATAATACTACTCCTATGTACAAGAATATAACTACTATAATACTACTCATAAGTACAAGAATATAACTACTATAATACTACTCCTATGTACAAGAATATAACTACTATAATACTACCTCCTATGTACAAGAATATAACTACTATAATACTACTCCTATGTACAAGAATATAACTACTATAATACTGCCCCCTATGTACAAGAATATAACTACTATAATACTACTCCTATGTACAAGAATATAACTACTATAATACTGCCCCCTATGTACAAGAATATAACTACTATAATACTGCCCCCTATGTACAAGAATATAACTACTATAATACTACTCCTATGTACAAGAATATAACTACTATAATACTACCTCCTATGTACAAGAATATATCTACTATAATACTACTCCTATGTACAAGAATATAACTGCTATAATACTGCTCCTATGTACAAGAATATAACTACTATAATACTACCTCCTATGTACAAGAATATAACTACTATAATACTACTCCTATGTACAAGAATATAACTACTATAATACTGCTCCTATGTACAAGAATATAACTACTATAATACTACTCCTATGTACAAGAATATAACTACTATAATACTACTCCTATGTACAAGAATATAACTAGTATAATACTACCTCCTATGTACAAGAATATAACTACTATAATACTACTCCTATGTACAAGAATATAACTACTATAATACTACTCCTATGTACAAGAATATAACTACTATAATACTGCTCCTATGTACAAGAATATAACTACTATAATACTACTCCTATGTACAAGAATATAACTACTATAATACTACTCCTATGTACAAGAATATAACTAGTATAATACTACCTCCTATGTACAAGAATATAACTACTATAATACTACTCCTATGTACAAGAATATAACTAGTATAATACTACTCCTATGTACAAGAATATAACTACTATAATACTACCTCCTATGTACAAGAATATAACTACTATAATACTACTCCTATACACGAGAATATAACTGCAATAATACTACTCCTATGTACAAGAATATAACTGCAATAATACTACTCCTATGTACAAGAATATAACTACTATAATACTGCTCCTATGTACAAGAATATAACTGCAATAATACTACTCCTATGTACAAGAATATATCTACTATAATACTACCTCCTATGTACAAGAATATAACTACTATAATACTACTCCTATGTACAAGAATATAACTACTATAATACTGCTCCTATGTACAAGAATATAACTGCAATAATACTACTCCTATGTACAAGAATATATCTACTATAATACTACCTCCTATGTACAAGAATATAACTGCAATAATACTACTCCTATGTACAAGAATATAACTACTATAATACTGCTCCTATGTACAAGAATATAACTACTATAATACTGCTCCTATGTACAAGAATATAACTTCTATAATACTGCTCCTATGTACAAGAATATAACTACTATAATACTGCTCCTATGTACAAGAATATAACTACTATAATACTACTCCTATGTACAAGAATATAACTACTATAATACTACCTCCTATGTACAAGAATATAACTACTATAATACTACCTCCTATGTACAAGAATATAACTACTATAATACTACCTCCTATGTACAAGAATATAACTACTATAATACTGCTCCTATGTACAAGAATATAACTACTATAATACTACCTCCTATGTACAAGAATATAACTACTATAATACTACTCCTATGTACAGGAATATAACTACTATAATACTGCTCCTATGTACAAGAATATAACTACTATAATACTACCTCCTATGTACAAGAATATAACTACTATAATACTACCTCCTATGTACAAGAATATAACTACTATAATACTGCTCCTATGTACAAGAATATAACTACTATAATACTACCTCCTATGTACAAGAATATAACTACTATAATACTACTCCTATGTACAGGAATATAACTACTATAATACTGCTCCTATGTACAAGAATATAACTACTATAATACTACCTCCTATGTACAAGAATATAACTACTATAATACTGCTCCTATGTACAAGAATATAACTACTATAATACTACTCCTATGTACAAGAATATAACTACTATAATACTACCTCCTATGTACAAGAATATAACTACTATAATACTACTCCTATGTACAAGAATATAACTACTATAATACTACTCCTATGTACAAGAATATAACTACTATAATACTACCTCCTATGTACAAGAATATAACTACTATATTACTACTCCTATATACAAGAATATAACTACTATAATACTACCTTCTATGTACAAGAATATAACTACTATATTACTACTCCTATATACAAGAATATAACTACTATAATACTACTCCTATGTACAAGAATATAACTACTATAATACTGCTCCTATGTACAAGAATATAACTACTATAATACTACTCCTATGTACAAGAATATAACTACTATAATACTGCTCCTATGTACAAGAATATAACTACTATAATACTACTCCTATGTACAAGAATATAACTACTATAATACTACTCATAAGTACAAGAATATAACTACTATAATACTACTCCTATGTACAAGAATATAACTACTATAATACTACTCCTATGTACAAGAATATAACTACTATAATACTACCTCCTATGTACAAGAATATAACTACTATAATACTACTCCTATGTACAAGAATATAACTACTATAATACTACTCATAAGTACAAGAATATAACTACTATAATACTGCTCCTATGTACAAGAATATAACTACTATAATACTACTCCTATGTACAAGAATATAACTACTATAATACTGCCCCTATGTACAAGAATATAACTACCATAATACTGCCCCCTATGTACAAGAATATAACTACTATAATACTACTCCTATGTACAAGAATATAACTACTATAATACTACCTCCTATGTACAAGAATATAACTACTATAATACTGCTCCTATGTACAAGAATATAACTACTATAATACTACCTCCTATGTACAAGAATATAACTACTATAATACTACTCCTATGTACAAGAATATAACTACTATAATACTGCTCCTATGTACAAGAATATAACTACTATAATATTACTGCTATGTACAAGAATATAACTACTATAATACTACCTCCTATGTACAAGAATATAACTACTATAATACTGCCCCCTATGTACAAGAATATAACTACTATAATACTGCCCCTATGTACAAGAATATAACTACTATAATACTACTCCTATGTACAAGAATATAACTACTATAATACTACCTCCTATGTACAAGAATATAACTACTATAATACTACTCCTATGTACAAGAATATAACTACTATAATACTGCTCCTATGTACAAGAATATAACTACTATAATACTACTGCTATGTACAAGAATATAACTACTATAATACTACCTCCTATGTACAAGAATATAACTACTATAATACTGCTCCTATGTACAAGAATATAACTACTATAATACTACTCCTATGTACAAGAATATAACTACTATAATACTACCTCCTATGTACAAGAATATAACTACTATAATACTACTCCTATACACGAGAATATAACTGCAATAATACTACTCCTATGTACAAGAATATAACTGCAATAATACTACTCCTATGTACAAGAATATAACTACTATAATACTACTCCTATGTACAAGAATATAACTACTATAATACTGCTCCTATGTACAAGAATATAACTACTATAATACTACCTCCTATGTACAAGAATATAACTACTATAATACTACTCCTATGTACAAGAATATAACTACTATAATACTACCTCCTATGTACAAGAATATAACTACTATAATACTACTCCTATGTACAAGAATATAACTACTATAATACTACTCCTATGTACAAGAATATAACTACTATAATACTACTCCTATGTACAAGAATATAACTACTATAATACTACCTCCTATGTACAAGAATATAACTACTATAATACTACTCCTATGTACAAGAATATAACTACTATAATACTGCCTCCTATGTACAAGAATATAACTACTATAATACTACTCCTATGTACAAGAATATAACTACTATAATACTGCCCCCTATGTACAAGAATATAACTACTATAATACTGCCCCTATGTACAAGAATATAACTACTATAATACTACTCCTATGTACAAGAATATAACTACTATAATACTACCTCCTATGTACAAGAATATAACTACTATAATACTACTCCTATGTACAAGAATATAACTACTATAATACTGCTCCTATGTACAAGAATATAACTACTATAATACTACTCCTATGTACAAGAATATAACTACTATAATACTACCTCCTATGTACAAGAATATAACTACTATAATACTACTCCTATGTACAAGAATATAACTACTATAATACTACCTCCTATGTACAAGAATATAACTACTATAATACTACTCCTATGTACAAGAATATAACTACTATAATACTACTCCTATGTACAAGAATATAACTACTATAATACTACTCCTATGTACAAGAATATAACTACTATAATACTACCTCCTATGTACAAGAATATAACTACTATAATACTACTCCTATGTACAAGAATATAACTACTATAATACTACTCCTATGTACAAGAATATAACTACTATAATACTACTCCTATGTACAAGAATATAACTACTATAATACTACTCCTATGTACAAGAATATAACTACTATAATACTACTCCTATGTACAAGAATATAACTACTATAATACTACTCCTATGTACAAGAATATAACTACTATAATACTACCTCCTATGTACAAGAATATAACTACTATAATACTACTCCTATGTACAAGAATATAACTACTATAATACTACTCCTATGTACAAGAATATAACTACTATAATACTACTCCTATGTACAAGAATATAACTACTATAATACTGCTCCTATGTACAAGAATATAACTACTATAATACTACCTCCTATGTACAAGAATATAACTACTATAATACTACTCCTATGTACAAGAATATAACTACTATAATACTACTCCTATGTACAAGAATATAACTACTATAATACTACTCCTATGTACAAGAATATAACTACTATAATACTACTCCTATGTACAAGAATATAACTACTATAATACTACCTCCTATGTACAAGAATATAACTACTATAATACTACTCCTATGTACAAGAATATAACTACTATAATACTACTCCTATGTACAAGAATATAACTACTATAATACTACTCCTATGTACAAGAATATAACTACTATAATACTACCTCCTATGTACAAGAATATAACTACTATAATACTACTCCTATGTACAAGAATATAACTACTATAATACTACCCCTATGTACAAGAATATAACTACTATAATACTACTCCTATGTACAAGAATATAACTACTATAATACTACTCCTATGTACAAGAATATAACTACTATAATACTACTCCTATGTACAAGAATATAACTACTATAATACTACTCCTATGTACAAGAATATAACTACTATAATACTACTCCTATGTACAAGAATATAACTACTATAATACTACCTCCTATGTACAAGAATATAACTACTATAATACTACCTCCTATGTACAAGAATATAACTACTATAATACTACCTCCTATGTACAAGAATATAACTACTATAATACTACTCCTATGTACAAGAATATAACTACTATAATACTACCTCCTATGTACAAGAATATAACTACTATAATACTACCTCCTATGTACAAGAATATAACTACTATAATACTACTCCTATGTACAAGAATATAACTACTATAATACTACTCCTATGTACAAGAATATAACTACTATAATACTACTCCTATGTACAAGAATATAACTACTATAATACTACCTCCTATGTACAAGAATATAACTACTATAATACTACTCCTATGTACAAGAATATAACTACTATAATACTACTCCTATGTACAAGAATATAACTACTATAATACTACTCCTATGTACAAGAATATAACTACTATAATACTACTCCTATGTACAAGAATATAACTACTATAATACTACCTCCTATGTACAAGAATATAACTACTATAATACTACTCCTATGTACAAGAATATAACTACTATAATACTACCTCCTATGTACAAGAATATAACTACTATAATACTACTCCTATGTACAAGAATATAACTACTATAATACTACTCCTATGTACAAGAATATAACTACTATAATACTACTCCTATGTACAAGAATATAACTACTATAATACTACTCCTATGTACAAGAATATAACTACTATAATACTACTCCTATGTACAAGAATATAACTACTATAATACTACTCCTATGTACAAGAATATAACTACTATAATACTACTCCTATGTACAAGAATATAACTACTATAATACTACTCCTATGTACAAGAATATAACTACTATAATACTACTCCTATGTACAAGAATATAACTACTATAATACTACCTCCTATGTACAAGAATATAACTACTATAATACTACTCCTATGTACAAGAATATAACTACTATAATACTACTCCTATGTACAAGAATATAACTACTATAATACTACTCCTATGTACAAGAATATAACTACTATAATACTACTCCTATGTACAAGAATATAACTACTATAATACTACTCCTATGTACAAGAATATAACTACTATAATACTACTCCTATGTACAAGAATATAACTACTATAATACTACCTCCTATGTACAAGAATATAACTACTATAATACTACTCCTATGTACAAGAATATAACTACTATAATACTACCTCCTATGTACAAGAATATAACTACTATAATACTACCTCCTATGTACAAGAATATAACTACTATAATACTACTCCTATGTACAAGAATATAACTACTATAATACTACTCCTATGTACAAGAATATAACTACTATAATACTACTCCTATGTACAAGAATATAACTACTATAATACTACTCCTATGTACAAGAATATAACTACTATAATACTACTCCTATGTACAAGAATATAACTACTATAATACTACTCCTATGTACAAGAATATAACTACTATAATACTACTCCTATGTACAAGAATATAACTACTATAATACTACTCCTATGTACAAGAATATAACTACTATAATACTACCTCCTATGTACAAGAATATAACTACTATAATACTGCTCCTATGTACAAGAATATAACTACTATAATACTACCTCCTATGTACAAGAATATAACTACTATAATACTACTCCTATGTACAAGAATATAACTACTATAATACTACTCCTATGTACAAGAATATAACTACTATAATACTACTCCTATGTACAAGAATATAACTACTATAATACTGCTCCTATGTACAAGAATATAACTACTATAATACTACTCCTATGTACAAGAATATAACTACTATAATACTACCTCCTATGTACAAGAATATAACTACTATAATACTACTCCTATGTACAAGAATATAACTACTATAATACTACTCCTATGTACAAGAATATAACTACTATAATACTGCCTCCTATGTACAAGAATATAACTACTATAATACTACTCCTATGTACAAGAATATAACTACTATAATACTACTCCTATGTACAAGAATATAACTACTATAATACTGCTCCTATGTACAAGAATATAACTACTATAATACTACTCCTATGTACAAGAATATAACTACTATAATACTACTCCTATGTACAAGAATATAACTACTATAATACTGCCTCCTATGTACAAGAATATAACTACTATAATACTACTCCTATGTACAAGAATATAACTACTATAATACTACTCCTATGTACAAGAATATAACTACTATAATACTACCTCCTATGTACAAGAATATAACTACTATAATACTACTCCTATGTACAAGAATATAACTACTATAATACTACTCCTATGTACAAGAATATAACTACTATAATACTGCTCCTATGTACAAGAATATAACTACTATAATACTACTCCTATGTACAAGAATATAACTACTATAATACTACTCCTATGTACAAGAATATAACTACTATAATACTACCTCCTATGTACAAGAATATAACTACTATAATACTACCTCCTATGTACAAGAATATAACTACTATAATACTACTCCTATGTACAAGAATATAACTACTATAATACTGCCTCCTATGTACAAGAATATAACTACTATAATACTACTCCTATGTACAAGAATATAACTACTATAATACTACTCCTATGTACAAGAATATAACTACTATAATACTGCTCCTATGTACAAGAATATAACTACTATAATACTACTCCTATGTACAAGAATATAACTACTATAATACTACCTCCTATGTACAAGAATATAACTACTATAATACTACTCCTATGTACAAGAATATAACTACTATAATACTACTCCTATGTACAAGAATATAACTACTATAATACTACTCCTATGTACAAGAATATAACTACTATAATACTACCTCCTATGTACAAGAATATAACTACTATAATACTACCTCCTATGTACAAGAATATAACTACTATAATACTGCTCCTATGTACAAGAATATAACTACTATAATACTACTCCTATGTACAAGAATATAACTACTATAATACTACCTCCTATGTACAAGAATATAACTACTATAATACTACTCCTATGTACAAGAATATAACTACTATAATACTGCTCCTATGTACAAGAATATAACTACTATAATACTACTCCTATGTACAAGAATATAACTACTATAATACTACTCCTATGTACAAGAATATAACTACTATAATACTACCTCCTATGTACAAGAATATAACTACTATAATACTACTCCTATGTACAAGAATATAACTACTATAATACTACTCCTATGTACAAGAATATAACTACTATAATACTACTCCTATGTACAAGAATATAACTACTATAATACTACTCCTATGTACAAGAATATAACTACTATAATACTACTCCTATGTACAAGAATATAACTACTATAATACTACCTCCTATGTACAAGAATATAACTACTATAATACTACTCCTATGTACAAGAATATAACTACTATAATACTACTCCTATGTACAAGAATATAACTACTATAATACTACCTCCTATGTACAAGAATATAACTACTATAATACTACTCCTATGTACAAGAATATAACTACTATAATACTCCTCCTATGTACAAGAATATAACTACTATAATACTACCTCCTATGTACAAGAATATAACTACTATAATACTACTCCTATGTACAAGAATATAACTACTATAATACTACTCCTATGTACAAGAATTATAACTACTATAATACTACTCCTATGTACAAGAATATAACTACTATAATACTACTCCTATGTACAAGAATATAACTACTATAATACTGCCTCCTATGTACAAGAATATAACTACTATAATACTGCCTCCTATGTACAAGAATATAACTACTATAATACTACTCCTATGTACAAGAATATAACTACTATAATACTACTCCTATGTACAAGAATATAACTACTATAATACTACTCCTATGTACAAGAATATAACTACTATAATACTGCTCCTATATACAAGAATATAACTACTATAATACTACCTCCTATGTACAAGAATATAACTACTATAATACTACTCCTATGTACAAGAATATAACTACTATAATACTACTCCTATGTACAAGAATATAACTACTATAATACTACTCCTATGTACAAGAATATAACTACTATAATACTACTCCTATGTACAAGAATATAACTACTATAATACTACTCCTATGTACAAGAATATAACTACTATAATACTGCTCCTATGTACAAGAATATAACTACTATAATACTACTCCTATGTACAAGAATATAACTACTATAATACTGCTCCTATGTACAAGAATATAACTACTATAATACTACTCCTATGTACAAGAATATAACTACTATAATACTACTCCTATGTACAAGAATATAACTACTATAATACTACTCCTATGTACAAGAATATAACTACTATAATACTACTCCTATGTACAAGAATATAACTACTATAATACTACTCCTATGTACAAGAATATAACTACTATAATACTACCTCCTATGTACAAGAATATAACTACTATAATACTACTCCTATGTACAAGAATATAACTACTATAATACTGCTCCTATGTACAAGAATATAACTACTATAATACTACTCCTATGTACAAGAATATAACTACTATAATACTACTCCCTATGTACAAGAATATAACTACTATAATACTGCTCCTATGTACAAGAATATAACTACTATAATACTACTCCTATGTACAAGAATATAACTACTATAATACTACTCCTATGTACAAGAATATAACTACTATAATACTACCTCCTATGTACAAGAATATAACTACTATAATACTACCTCCTATGTACAAGAATATAACTACTATAATACTACCTCCTATGTACAAGAATATAACTACTATAATACTACTCCTATGTACAAGAATATAACTACTATAATACTACCTCCTATGTACAAGAATATAACTACTATAATACTGCTCCTATGTACAAGAATATAACTACTATAATACTACTCCTATGTACAAGAATATAACTACTATAATACTACCTCCTATGTACAAGAATATAACTACTATAATACTGCCTCCTATGTACAAGAATATAACTACTATAATACTACTCCTATGTACAAGAATATAACTACTATAATACTACCTCCTATGTACAAGAATATAACTACTATAATACTACTCCTATGTACAAGAATATAACTACTATAATACTACCTCCTATGTACAAGAATATAACTACTATAATACTACCTCCTATGTACAAGAATATAACTACTATAATACTACTCCTATGTACAAGAATATAACTACTATAATACTACTCCTATGTACAAGAATATAACTACTATAATACTACCTCCTATGTACAAGAATATAACTACTATAATACTACCTCCTATGTACAAGAATATAACTACTATAATACTACCTCCTATGTACAAGAATATAACTACTATAATACTACTCCTATGTACAAGAATATAACTACTATAATACTACCTCCTATGTACAAGAATATAACTACTATAATACTACTCCTATGTACAAGAATATAACTACTATAATACTACTCCTATGTACAAGAATATAACTACTATAATACTACCTCCTATGTACAAGAATATAACTACTATAA